>NC_140956.1:65873411-66040911 GCF_014529385.1 Adiantum capillus-veneris
GATATGAAAACAGATTAGTTAGAATGTTTTACAGTCACATATTTGCACATAAGAGAGAAAGAAATACATGATAATACCATGTAGTGAGTAATCTGGGTGCCTGTCCATGCTGTCTTGAATGATTTTTTCAGAAGGTTGAGATTTTCCTTGAACTTGTTCATATCACCTTGTGACCAGTCATCTTTGTCGCACATCAAAAATAGGATGTCTATTGATCGCCAAACCTCAGCCTTCGCGTTACGAGTAGTTGGTTCGTGGTCTTTGACTGCAATATGTAGCTTTTTCCAGCTCTGATACTCTACCTTGCTAACATAAGATGTGTTATATATTTTTCCATGTTTTGTTAGCTTAGATAAAAACCTCCGTGCCTTCACCCCACCGATGGATGGTTTGCATGGGACATCCTTCTCAGCAGTTGATCTCTTTTCATCCCGTTGGATTTTCACATTGCCACCATGAAGCCCCATATCCGACAGTACCATTTCTAAGCACTGCAAGGCTACTTGTCGTTCTGCAGAGTTCTTAATCTTCGAAGAAAACCCGATGTATAAGTAGACCAATTTCTCTACAATTCTACAAAGGGCATGCATTGTACAAATGTGGACATTCACAAGTGGTATTTTCAAAACTGGTCGAAAAGCAGGATCCTCAATGTGACGTGTTGGAGCTTTTCTCCACCACTTTGGGTCCATGACCTTTGCAGGCTCCATGCAGAACAAACACGGTGACTTTGCCATTGCACCCATTCCACAATTATACATGCACTTTAATGTTTTAAGGTCACCTGCAAGATGCCACTGAACTTGAAAGTCTCCCCTTCCATCTAGACGTAGTACCTCTCCCTGGTTAGTCTGTCGATCAATCAGCTCCGGAATATTAGTTCGATGGAACACCCAATATAGAATCTCATGATCTTCTTTCTTTACCTGCAACACAAAATAAATGAGACTTAAGTAGATCTGAACATTTGAGCTTACTTGAGAATATCGCTTACCTCAAACGCACCAAGCCACCATATGTTAGATTCTGATTGAACACTAAAATATAAAGGATCATCACTGGGACACTTTGAGAGGGCTCTATTCATTAAAGTAATAGTAACACGCTCTAGCTTTTTCTCTTTAACAAGCTCACACTCATCCAGTTTTAACACAAAATGTAATAGTCCACGTGACTCTTCAAATGTGATGTTGTAAAACTCCACCATTCTCTTCTGTAGTATCCGCAGGTCCATAAAAATATTGTTGAACTCATCATATGCCATGTTCGCTCCATGGCCACTGTAAGTTGCTTTAATATGAAAGGGCTGTCCAAGATAGTCTCCCTGTGCCTCGTTAAGCTGAAGCCTCTCTTTCCAAACACTTGAGGCTGATGGTAGAAGTTTGGATTTTATACCCTTCCTAACAAAGATGGATGAGACAGACTTTTGGATAGACGAATATCCTCTTTTGCTTACACCAAGTGAATCAAGTGTGCCTTGTATCTCTTTTGCAGGCACTGAGTTCTCTGAAATAAAGCGGTCCACTACATTTCTTTGTAGAACCTTAAACTTCTTGTCATGTACTATATCTGCTGCCAGGATTCTACTTATAAGTGGCTTCAATCTCTTTCCTATATTGGCTTTGGGGTCAATGTTTTCCTTGTCAGGATAGATTGAGTCTCTACATGAAGACAATGCATAAGTAAATAACAGAAAATTTGCTTCACTAACACTATTTAGGCACATGAAAACAATGCATAACAAGAAAAAACAACGAGATTACTTAACTAAGACAATGTAGCCAACCAAGAAGCATCACCTTAATGCTCGGATTCTTTTCTTGAGACCTCCTGATGCAACCTGCAATGTTTCAAGATTGCGCAATTTCTTCTTTCGGATACGACCACCCAAGATGGTGTCCTTCATTTGACAACTTCGCACCTTTCCTTTCAGTTCTTGTACCTCTGTTTTATGTTGCAAAATGGTAACCTGATCTGTAGAATGTAAATGTGAAAGGCGAACAATCTCACATTGTTGAGCTTGGAGAATGCTCTTGTAAGTTCCAGCTTCTCTTGTAAGTGATTTACAATAACCCAGAAGGCCGTTTTCTCCATCACCAGCAAAGGTCAATAAGCTTGTAGGATTGACAAACGGTGGAGACGCATTAGTTATTGGATTCTTAGGGTAGAGAGAGCCTCTCGTCCAGATATCTATGTGTTTAGCACCTTGAGCTCTGAGCGTGTCTATGGAGGTGGGAGGTATATGTGTGTTTGTTTTACTGCACTTAATCAATGGTTGGTACTCATTGTCCAAATCAATGTGAAGGTGATATTTGGCTCGTTTGTGGGTAACATTTGTGCCATTTGAGGAGTGCGCCATTAGCCAAATGTGCAGGTTTAATGGAAAGTGAATAGCGGCTGCGGATTCGTCCCTCCATGTTAGCCTCATTCCCTCCGTATTGACGTTGTTCATTCAATGCAACTAAAAAGAGGATTATCCCTCAATCACTACGAACGAATGTTCAGAGGGGTAAGGAATCTACTTAAAGTACACTTTTTGAAGTTTTACTATGAAAGACCCAGCTCTTTTATTTGTCATTTTTTCTAGAGAGAGAGTGCAAAAAATACATTTTCTTAGAAGGCCCTCCAAATGACCTCCGAAATTTCCTAATGGGAGATCCCAATGCCCACCCTGTGTGAATTGACCCCTACCAAGCTACCGTTTACATCGAGCGGAGCCACTTGGAAATGCCACCATCACTGATCAATGCGGCTCATGTGCATGCATGCAACACCCAACACAATGCCCATGAAATGGAAAGGGGGAACGAGCCATAACTCCTCTCTCTTCCCTTTCTCAATGAAGACCATCTCCCCGTATAAGTACCCTAACACCTCATCCCCAACACTCGTACGTGGGATTTTTTCCACCATGTGCCACTTCCATGAGAGATCCCCCCCATGGGTTATTGGAATCCGTAAAATTTTCAAAAGAAAACCATTTTTTTGTAGTACTTTGAACCACAATAACTTTCAACTTTAGAGTCAGATGGACCTCTTGTAAAGCCGTAGTGAAACTCTACTTTGTCGACTTTCCATTTTTAGAACCCCATTGCAATTGCAAGTTGAAAACCAAAAGGCATTTAACAGAAGTTCCCAAAATGGGATAAATTCACTTGCTTGCAACCTCATTGCTAGATTGCTAACTGCCAACTTCACGTCACAATATCTTGGTGCTTGTAGCCTTGATTGATGAGTTGTCACTTTTGACTAGCTTCAAATACCTTATACACCCTCTGTAAACACTGAGGACTTGAGAAAACATACAATGGCACATATACCAAGGTAGTCAAAATGGTGTAGAAGCGGTCCTTGACAAAACTTCAATTGCTCCTATGTTTACCGTCCCGGTTCGGATTGTAGATGTGAAAAGATCGACATGATCCATAAATCAAACACTTTAGTCCTATTGATTCACATATGCCCTGATCATCATCCGTGCAATCCTGTGAGGATCTACAAAACAGTTTCCCCTTTAATGCAAGATCATACACCTTGTAGATTGATGAGCCATCTAGGAACCAACCTAGAGAACATCTTGAAGACCACCTTTTGCTACATAATCAATGCATTATGAACATCTTGAGTAGCCCTCTTGATTAGCCCCAAATAGAGCTTCCTGGCCTAAAAACCAATAAAGACATGCATCCCTGGATAGCCCTAGTTGTACCCGATCTTCGTACTTGCTTTTTCACCTTGGCACATGCACTGGTAGATGCACATGGCCTTGTGTGCTCCTTATTTTAGCTACACCAATGATGCTATATAATCATGTGAGTCCATGTGAAGGGTGGACCACCACAAGCCTAGTGCAAGAATGGTGCACCTTCTAGGCTTCTAGTGATCTTGATAAATAAATAGCATGCTCTTTCTCCCTCTAGGCACTTTTTAGAACTTATAGATACGAAGTTTCAAGGGCACATATCTCGAAGTTTGCAACCAAACAATTGCAGCATAATTATTCTCTAAGAATGTGGTATTTCCTCGACTCTATGATTGTGCTTTTGGATTTCAATTGATTCACATTAACCATGTTATCCTCGAGATAATGGTAGATACGCTCTAAATACGTATCCCATATAATTTTGGCCATCCCATAGGGTGATATGATACAATGTTGAGTGTTTGCAAAATTTGTTGTATTTTCAATGGGTGCAAGCATGGACAAAGTCTATCACATCTTGTCTCATGTGGGCCACCATAGACCTTGGAATTAAAGCACCCTAGTCATGGGTTTGGGGCTAGGTGTTGCCCACATGGAAACCTATGGGAATGGTGCACAAGGAGAGAATACTTGTTGGGGCATGACACTCTTTTAAGGATCAATTCATCATCCTTCTAATACAAATGGCCTGCTATTAGCTGGTAAGCATAGCGCTCTCTTAAGAATCATGGTGCATGTTTATTGAAACTGGGAGGTATAGTAGTAGTGGTGAGGAGCATCACAATGTTCTTGGTCCATTCTGGAACCCATTCAATGGAAAAGAGTAAAGAACGGGGAAGGTCATCATTCACCCGGATGGGATCCTGCCCTGAGGTTAATTTAGAAAAGTGGTCTACGTGTTGGTGCTTTCCTCTTCTTGACCGCCACCTCAAGATTGAATTCTAGCAAAATTATAAACCAACACACTATCCTACCCATGTTGCATTGTTTGTGCTTGATGGTTGATGAGCAAGAAAAAATAATTTGCAAGCAAATGGCGTTAAAACTTCTCTACCTACATTGATAGTGTTGAGCTTATATGTGAAGCTACTCAATATATGGCTTCTCTATATATGGCACCCAGGTCCCCTCTATATATACATCATCTCATGTCATGAAAATTATTAGCATCGTTAATGAAATAATTACGTTCACAATGCCATAAGAGATGGTTCGCGACGCCACTCTTTTGACGACATATATACGCACGACAACATATGGTACATAAAGTATAAACGTAAAAGTACAAAATGTGTGATTACGTGATACAAATGATATGTGTATATACTACATAAAACAACATTTATCAATGTAGTGATCAATTAATACCATCAAAGTATTAACAAAATATCATCATTATATCAATAAAAATGAATAAATGACCATGGTATCAACGAAAAGCATCATGATATCACCGAGAATAATCATTGTATCAACGAAACAACATTATGGCATCACCGAGAATAACCATGGAATCAACAAAACATCATCATGGCATCACTGAGAATAACCATGGTATCAACGAAACAACATGATGGTATCACCGAGAATAACCATGGTATCAACAAAACATCATCATGGTATCAACAAAAATCACCATGGAATCAACGAAACAACATCATGGCATCACCGAGAATAACCATGGTATCAACGAAACATCATCATGGCATCACCGAGAATAACCATGGTATCAATGAAATATCATCATGGCACCACCGAGAATAACCATGGTATCAATGACATATCATCATGGTATCAACGAAAATCACCATGACCAAAGTATTAACAAAACATCATCATGGTACCATCAAAATCACTATGGTATCAATGAGAAATTATCAATAAAATGACGTAAACTATATCTCTAAAAGAATAATTATACGAGAATCAATGAACGAGTATATCATATAACAAAAGATCATGTACCAACAGTAGCTTGATAGAATTTGGACGATCATCAACGGCTCGACTGAATCAGAACGATGTGTAACTGGCTTCTGCAGCAAAGTTACGTCAGTAACAAATATATGATTGATGAAGAAAAATATAATTGAGAAGTTTTCAATTATGAGAAAAATCAAAAGCAAAAAGTAAAATTTTGATTTTCAAACATATTCGCAGTCCGAGACGATAACCCAAAATCGGTGCAGAATTTAGAGAAACTTCCTTCTGCAAAGTTATAGACCACATCGATTCCGGTCTCCCATAGCGGGTAGTTTCTTCTGCAAAGTTGTAGAACACATCGATTCCGGTCTCTCACGCGGGTAGTTTCTGCAAAATCGTTTTCAATAAGCAAAAAAATAAAAAACAAAAAACGGAAATTGCGTTTTATGTATGTACGCAGTCCGCGAACGATAACTCAAAATTGGTGCAGAATTTGAAAACACTTCCTTCTGCAAAGTTGTAGACCACATCCATTCCGGTCTTCTTGGCGGGTAGTTTCTGTAAAATCGTTTCCAATTAGCAGAAAAATCAAAAACAAAAAGCGAAAGTTGCTTTTTAGGTACGTACGCAGTCCGCGAACGATAACTCAAAATCGGTGCAGAATTTGAAAAAACTTCCTTCTGCAAAGTTGTAGACCACATCGATTCCAGTCTTTTGGTGGGTAGTTTCTGCAAAATCGTTTTCAATAAGCACAAAAATCAAAAACAAAAAGCGAAAATTGCTTTTTAGGTATGTACGCAGTCCGGGAACGATAACTCAAAATCGGTGCAGAATTTGAAGAAACTTCCTTCTGCAAAGTTGTAGACCACATCGATTCCGAAAAAAAAATCGAAAACAAAAACGTACTGCTCTGATACCATGTTGAGAGAGAAGGAGAGAACACAGAAGTAGAACCCCAAAGTGTGTAGAATACACACATGAGATGATGTATATATAGAGGGGACCTGGGTGCCATATATAGAGAAGCCATATATTGAGTAGCTTCACATATAAGCTCAACATCAGACAGCCCCTCACGTTCCATGGTCGTGTGATTTTTCTCAGCGAGGTTCAATTTTTGGCTAGCATATGCAATAGAAAGAAACTAGATTTCCGTCAACAAGCTGGGCCAAGATGTAGCCAGTGGCATAGTCACTGACATCAATATGTGTATGAAAGATGTTACCCCACTCCATTGAGGTGCTTTCAGAATAGGAGTGTCACCAATGCAGATTTGAGCTTCTCAAAAGCCACGTTGCAACTAGTAATTGATATAAGGGCCGATCTATCTTAGGACACATGTAGAAAAGTCCTCGGGAGTACTTATGATGGCGAATGAAAACTTGTACAACTCATGGGCTTTCCAACTTGAGAAGATTTATGATAACCAACATTTTATCTCAATAAGTGATGATACCATAGTTGGACACTAAATGGCCAAGAATGCTGCCATGCCTAACTATCAGCGTTCGGAAAAAATGTGTCTCAGCTTAATATGGTGCCGTTTTCAATTTCAAAAATGTTGGTTGAGGGCAGGGGGGAAAGGAGAAATACCGCCCCAAAATAGAGAAAAATAGTGTAAAAACCCAAAAAAACAACCTAACTTTCTAAAATTTCCTCTTGACAAAATGAAAGAAAGGAATTTTGTATGTTTGGAAAAATGATTTTTCCCGAACACTGCTAACCAGAGAGTTTTAGTGTGGCATTGTCTAATTTGGCTCTAACTTTAACGACACGCTTTACTTTTAAAAAAAGCATAAGAATGGCTAGCAGAGGAGTTTGCGCCGCGTTAATGTTTCTAGAAGGCATTTTCCAGTATCATAAAAAGCAAAGTTTACGCGGAAAGCAGTTAGCAATAGCCGTGCTAAAAGGAGGGTTTAGGGTTATAAAAGGAGGCCGTGCGGCCATTTCCATTTTGTGGCATAAAACTCGAGCAGTTGCAGGTCGGTGCTTCCTACTCAGATTGTCGTCTCCAATATCCCTCCACCATGGCCAACCTTAGGCAGACGCTTGCAGGTATACGCAAAAGGTCTGCAGATCAAGAGGATCTCTTGCAACGTCATGATCAGCAACCGAGTATATCATCATCAACAGCAGCGCCTTATTATAATGAGAAGCAACGGCTGACTAGGCGACAGTCCAAGCTCAGGAGCCGCATCCTCAAAGACAATGCCTTCCTCGCGAAAGATGAAGGCTCTGCGCCTGTGCAACAAGACGTCGATGATGCGCCAGCTAGGGATCTGCATATTAATGAAGGCGCCCCGAGCTCTATATTAAGTAAGGATTATGGTATCCTGACGGACATGGAGGTGGCGTCCATCTTCTTGAGCTTTATAAGCGAGGTCAATAATATTGCGAATTCCAAGCTGCAAAAGCTATACAAGCAATGATGTCGTGCTGGCTCTGATGATCATCAACAGCATCACGCCATGGCCAACGTCAACAAGCTGCCCAGTACAGCAATTGGATCCAAGCAGATCAAGCGACACATGAAGATCGGCTCATCAGCAACGTCTGAGCAAGGCCAGCATAAAGATGTTCGCCGGATCATTGAACGGGTCGCATTGACCCCGGAAGGTCCAATTAGAATCAAGCTCGTTAATTGCTGCAGCTAAAGTACTGGAATGAAATAAAATAGCTATAAATTGTATTGCATAATGGAGCTAGGGTTTTGGTTCTTAAGGAGGCCTTCACGTGCTGCTGAGAAATTAATCATGTATAACAAGCTTACTTTGACTTGTATTACATTAATGGCATTACTTTGACTTGTATTACATTAATGGCATTACTTGCCTTGGATCAAATTAATGGCATTACTTGCCTTGGATCAAATTAATGGCATTACTTGCCTTGTCGACGTAGTTTCTATCCCTGATTGAAATTCCAATATTTAATTTCTCCAATTGCAGTTTTTTCACTTAATGGACACCCAGCCTTAGATGAGATTATGGTAATAGAATTTGGCTCGCGTTTCCTCAGGCTTCTCTTAATTAAGATGATCCTGTTTATATAATTTTCTTTATTAACATCCATTAATTAAGTGGTCCCACCGAAACGTTCTCTTGAATATTGATTTTACGTGGAAAATTTCCATATCGTTGTCCCACGTAGCATACGTCTTTTTCATCAAGGGAAAACGTACTGTAGATTATCATGCCTCCATGAAACATGCATCCCACATGGGTCCTTCGCTTTCCATGAGGCAAAGCAGGTTTTGAGGTTTCAGAGCGACGAAACACGTTTTTAATGCTCAGATTAATGTAATGGCTAGATATCGACCATGCAAAAAACTCTACTTCGCATACAACAATTGTGTTTGGACATGCCAAGATTGAAGCTCTCGGACCTAGAACATAAGAGTTTGGCAAGGTGATCGTTGGCGTGCTTCATCCACAAATTAAGAGTGCACAATGCCAAATAACAATCAAATTGCAGTATACTTCATACAAAAAGTTTGTGTACAAGATATATTAAGACGAAGGGTAGACTAGGTAAGCAAACCACACAATGGAAGAGTGGATTTGGAAGGGCCAAGGAGGGGTCCCAACAACGAAAAAAAGAGGCAACCCCCGTCCCCTCCCAAAAAGAAAAAAAAAAGAGGCCTATTGGGCTACTACCATAGGAGCATGATCAAATGATAAAGATGGTCACCCCAAGGGGCCATGTGTTGAAGTTTCACTTTTTCTCCCCCAGATTCTTTCCAGCACGCTAGAGCTCAGTGCTTCTTGATGCTTCAATATGGCACGGATCTCTAAACCTACCTTCTCTATTAGCATAATCAACACATTGTTGGAAAGCTTCTCTATCCTTGTCACCTGAGAGCAATTGTTTGCATACCGTTTTCAAAGTCTCCCATGACCTCTCTGTTAGAGCCTTGACTATGTAGTTGAAATTTTGGAACCAAAATAAATGCCGCTCCATGCAAACGTGTACTCATTTGGGCCCAACATCTTTTTGCAGCCCCTATTACTTGTGCCTTTTCTCTAGTAAATTGGTTAAACTATTTTGTTTGTCTACTAGCTTACGACATCAACCAACATATTTTTGTAGCCCCTACTGTTTGAATGCATTTACCTGGAAAGTAATTAGCGGTAGCAGGTAGGGTTTAGGGTTATAAAAGGAGGCTGTGCGGCCATTTTCATTTTGTGGCATAAAACTTGAGCAGTTTGTTGCAATATTGCCCATCGGTGCTTCCTACTCACATTGTCATCGTCAAGGTTGTTGTGCGCCTCCAATATCCCTTCACCATGTCCAACCTTAGGCAGACACTTGCAGGTATACGCAAAAGGTCAACAGATCAAGAGGATCTCTTGCAACGTCATGAGCAACCGAGTATATCATCATCACCAACAGCTTATTATAATGAGAAGCAATGATTGACTAGGGGACAGCCCAAGATCAGGAGCCGCATCCTCAAAGACAATGCCTTCCTCGTGAAAGATGAAGGCTCTGTGCCTGTGCAGCAAGTTGATGCTGCATCAGCTAGGGATTTGCATATTAATGAAGGTGCCCCGGGCTCTATATAAATTTTTTGGTGTCAATAGGCCTTAGGAGCTCCACATAAGGCTTGTCAATACCACATACCTTCTCTATATTATGCCAAAAAATCAACCATTGGATAAGATGCATAAAAGTTTGGGTAGCACCTTGATAACTTGGATACTTTTAGATCTCTTTCTAGGGCTGTATGTAGTAATTATATAGTTTACATTTTTATACAATCTCAATATACCTCAGAGTTGTGGAAGCAAGATAGTGTTGGCAGTGTCCTGTCCAACACCCAAATCGGCGATAATGCATCTGAGCCATACAAAGTCAACCGTAGTTGTCAAGACTGCCCTATACTCAGCCTCACAACTAGAAGTGGCCACAGTAAATTTCTTCTTTCTCAACCATGATGTACGTGAACTGCCAAGCATGAAATAAAAACCACTTGTGAACACCTGCGTGTCAAAACAACCAGCCCAATTTGAGTTCAAAAAATCATGTAAGTCTGGCGTAAATGATCCCCCCTTGGGATAAAACTAGCCAAGATATAAAGTGCCACTCAAGTAGTGGAAAATCTTTCTGAAGTACTACCAATGCTTAGACCCTGGGATATGCATCAATCTGCTGACCTGTGAGACTGCAAACTGAATATCCAACCTCGTGTTGCATACATAAATGAGGCAGCCAACAACAATTTGGTAAAGAGTGACATCAACAAGATCACCAACATCATGTAGACTTAACTTCAAACCAGCTTCCATGGGAGTGGCAATAGGTTTGCAATCCTCAAGTCCAAACTTACATAGCAATGTCTCTATGTAGCTTCTTTGACACAAGGCAATACCACCATCACACTGCTTAAACTGTATGCCCAAGTAATGATGCAACAACCCCAAATCTTTCATCTTGAAAGTAGCATTCAAATCAGCCTTGAATTCAACAATATGTGCCTCATTGGGATCAATGATCAGCAAATCATCCACATAAAGAACAAGCATGAGAAGTACATTGCCCTCATGCTTGACATACAATGTGGTTTCTATTGAACTGTTACAAAAGCCTTGTTTGACCAAATGAGTGTCAGCCTTCTCATACCAAGCACGAGGAGATTGCTTCAATCCATACAAAGCTTTGCTACATTTTCACACCTTATTCTCTTGTCCTTTCTTGACAAAACCGCGAGGCTGCGTTACATAAATTTCCTCAAATATGTCACCATTCAACAAAGCAGTAACAATGTCGGATTGATGTACATCCCAACCAGAATGAGTTGCCAAATGCACATACAAAATGCACACTGGTCATACAACAATTCGGAACAAAAGTCTCTTCATAATCTATACCTTTTTGCTGTGCATAACTCTTTGCAACAAGTTGAGCCTTATAGCGATCAATCTCACCATCCGGCTTGTGTTTTAACTTGTAAACCCACTTTGTTCCAATTGCCTTTTTTCCAGGAGGCAAATCACATAAAGTCCATGTGTCATTTTCTATAAGTGCATCATATTCTGATTGCATGGCAGCCATCCAATTTTTTTAATTATGTGCTTCATCAAAAGACAGAGGTTCCTCAACATAATGTAAGCTAGACACAGCCAAAGCATAACAATCTGATGCATAAGATGCATGGCGAGAGCCTGAACAAGTGCGACTAGACAAAGGTGCATCCAATTTACTATCATGCAATGTATGCACCAGCCATTTTGGCAATACCTCTATCCTGCTCATTGTCAGCCCTTTCCTCATCAAGTACATCATGTACATCTGCATCGGTAATAGGATGATGTATAACACTTTTTGAAACCCCCATAGGCTATACATTTGCCTCATTGGAGTTTACATTTGAACTTCCACCACTAAAAAGAGGCAACAAAGTGTCATAAATGTCTTGTGAGCTTACATTGTTGTCTCTGGTACATGACAGTAAGGGTTGAACATAATGATTTGTTTGTGGATGATACAACTTGTAACCTTTGCTTTCAGCACTATAACCACAAAAATACATTTGATAGCCTTATCATCCAATTTTCTACGCTATATTTGTGGCACCAAAGCATACGCCAAACAGCCAAAAACATGCATGTGCTCAATAGATGGCTTTCTATCATGCCATGCTTCATATGGAGTCATAGACTACAATGCTTTTGTAGGACACTTGCTGAGTACATAAGTGGCACACATGACAGTCTCGAGCCAACATGAATGTGGTAAAGCTTGACTTTTGACCATACATTGTGCCATCTTCATAAGAGACTTCTTTTTCCTCTCAGCAACACCATTTAATGGAGGGCAAAATGAACCTGAATCAAAAATCTGGGTAGACTAAGCTTCAAGAGCTATCCCAAAAAAAAATTCAACCTCCCAACGCTCACCAAAGCGAATGCTTAGAACTGACTACGTAGAAACCTTTCCCTGATGGCCATTTTTGAGTCAAATTCGTTAATGATTCTTCTTGCATCAGCAGCTAGGGTTCCCAATTCTTCTTCAATAATTGTAGATACATCCCTTGAGACAATCTGTTTTATGAACTCTGAGGCATCTATGAATCTCTAATGTTTCTGATTAGCTACATGCTTTTCCACATTTTTTATGCAATGTTGCATTTAATCAGTCAAGAAAAGACATGCATAAACAAGGTCAGTCTCAACATATCTTTTAATTTGCTGCATAAGTCTACTCATAAATAGCTTGAACATAGGATGCCTCAACAAAGAGTTATTTACCATAAGTGAATGTTGGAGACCAACATTATTAAACTCAAAATTAAGCACATCAGATAAGGAAAAGACATGAGGGATGTGGTCTGTCATGGAGCATTTTATAATCAACAACCAAATCATCATCAGTAGGCAGCCAATGAGTAGAACAAAAATAAATTCTTTCAAGCCAGGACCAAGAAGACAGATGAGATTGTGAAGGGAAGGTAAATCCTTGGTTTTGGTATGTAGTTTCTAGCCAAGCATCCTGTAAATTACCTGCACTCACCATTCTCTCCCTAGAATTACTCTCTAGCTTGTTAATAAGAGAGCCAGTAGAGGTGATATCCTGCCCTGCACATACCATGTTAAAGTCCCAAGCCATAATTCAATGAGATAGCTACAAGCCTACTATCCACTGCCAAAGATCACCCCTAAGTCTAGGGTTATTGTCTGCATAGACATTAATCAACATCATTTTGCCCCATTGAGTGGATATCTGAAAAACTGAGCATTGACCATTTGGATGATCTAGAATCCAGATGGGATGAAGAGATGTCTTAATGCAAGTAAGCTCCGTGGAATCCCCCTTTCTTTCCTCCATAGAAGCACTCCATACCTCTATAGTGCATAAGTTGCCTTGCCTTGTCTTTCCTTTTATGCTCTTGAACTAAATACACATCAATCTGACTAGAAAACATCCACTTATTAAAATTGTGCAACCTTGAGGGGTCATTCTACCCTTTTACATTAAAGGTTGCAAACTTCATACTGTTATGAACCATGTGTGTTTCCTCCTCACTATTTGTTTCTTGCATATGCACTTCTAGATGAATGCCTCATGGGTCGGTTTCATTGTTGGATATTTTTGTTTCTTGGCTAACTCATGGGTTTCCATGATGTTTTCTATGGCTACTGAGGTTTCACGAGATGGCATGTCCTCCATGAGGGCTTCATAATAATTATGTGAGATATACCCCAAGGAGAAGCCCCTTGATTTAAATAATTCCCAGGTAGCAGTTGTGAAACCATCCCCATCTACCACTCTCTTGACTTTCTCTGCTGGTTTTGGATTTTTTGAAGATGATGGAATGTTACTCCCCACACTAGGTTTAAACAAAGTCTTGGGTTGGGTGGTTGCCTACCACTAGGTGTCCTTGCATAAAGTGGGGATGATCCACCTCCTTGTTATTGGTTGTAGACACTTTTCCTCTATCAACTTTGGAGACATTTTTCCCAAAGATCTGCTCTTGCGGGACCATATTTTTGCTCCCCAAATAAGATGGGATGAGGTGAGAGGCAGTAGATATTGTAGGGTAGTTTTTTGAAAAATGTCGTGAGTTTCCACAATGATATCACAACCCAGCAAGATTCCCCGATTTGAAGTAAAACACAAGCACTACAAGACGTCTTTAATGTAGCGACGCTCGTAGTGCGACGCTCAGATGGGGAAAATCTCGGCCTCGCTATAGGCGTCGCTATGTAACAAAGACTATAGAGACGCTCATAGAGACGCTTATAGTGACATTCATAGCGACGCCGACCCTTAAAAATAATTTGAGAGCACCAGAAACTCAGATCTGTATATCTGAGTTTCGGTGCTCTCTGCACAATAGGTATACCTTCCCCCCCCCCCCCCCCCCCCCCCCCCCCTCTCTCTCTCTCTCTCTCTCTCTCTCTCTCTCTCACACACACACACACACACACGAGGAGATGAGGGAGAGCGAGGTATGCTCCCTCCCTCTCCTCTCTCTTATATTCCCTTCCCCTCTTTCTCTCTCTCTCTCTCTCTCTCTCTCTCTCTCTCTCTCTCTCTCTCTCTCTCCCTCTCCTCTCTCTTATATTCCCTTCCCCTCTCTCTCTCTCTCTCTCTCTCTCTCTCTCTCTGTCTCTCTCTCTCTCTCTCTCTCTCTCTCTCTCTCACACACACACACACACACACACACACACGCGTGCGCGTGCACACACACACACACACACACACATACACACAATGTGTGTGTGTGTGTGTGTGTGTGTGAGAGAGAGAGAGAGAGAGAGAGAGAGAGAGAGAGAGAGAGAGAGAGACATATAAAGAAAGTAGAGACAGAGAGAGAGAGATAGATAGATAGATAGATTTTATTATCGTCCTCGGAGGTCAAATATGACCTATGGGACCAAAGTTACATGTGATGTAGTATGTGTATGACTGATGAGTGACTCTCGATGCTCCAAAATTGTAGTGATGAGAGTCGCAATGGAGAGCCCACACTTTGGCTGGGAGAGGAAAGTGTGTAGGTCTAAGTTATGGCTGAAAATGTGAGAGAAGCAAGTTCGGATGTGATCAAAAGCTGAGCATTCTAGTAGTGTGTGGTACTCAGACTCTCGAACTTGCAGTGAGCATAATGTGCACAATCGATTTGACTCTTCTCCATTGCCCCAACGCCCTATCTCGCATCGAAGGAAATGGGAGCTAAGCCGAATTGCTGCGATAGTGCGTATCGCGGACAAGGGAATAGGCTCAAGCATGTAAGTGTGAGTACGGTTTCCTCTCTCAGCGAAGAACATGTTTTTGTAGTTGGGGGCAATATAGGTGGTGTAATGTATGAAGCGTGACCCACCGGATTTCTCCCAAGCCGTAATAGAGAGAGAGAGAGAGGTTAAAGAGAGGGATAACGAAAGTAGAGAGAGAGAGAGAGAGAGAGCTAAATAAAGAGAGACAGCGAGCGAGAGAGAGAGAGAGAAATGAAATGAAATGATATATTTAACGTCTTCAAAATGCCGAAATCACTTATGAGACCAATCCGATAAACTCCTTGTGGATCTTATCTAATGTTGGGGTACAAACATACAAGTGAAGTAAAGTGGAAGGCTAAAATCATCATCAATTTTCAACATTGGGCGTTGTTTGAGAAAGTAGTGCATTGGTCGGTGAAGAGCTTCGTCAATGTCCGCCTTGTAAATAGACATAATGTGTGAAGTTGAGGGTTGCCAAAAAAAATTATGCTCTTTGAGGTCGTACGATAGAGGTGATGGTAGCAGGTCTTATGGTGTTTGTAAGCGGTGTTTTTGTCATAATTGGAGCAAACCATAGCCAAATCTTGTGCTTCCCCTTTCCCCCTTCTTGCATTTCCTTGCTCAAAGTTTTTGGTACCAATTGTGTGAGTTGTGTGTGCCCCCCGGGCCATTTGTGTGTGAGGGAGAAAGAGAGAGAGGTGTGTACTATACGATTGCTAAAAACGGGCAAAATCATGATGGTGTGTTGTGTGTCAATTGTGTGGATTTTGTCTTCATTGGTAGGCGTTGGTGCACCCAAAGTGTGACAACCCTAGCAGAGGACATAGGCAGTGATGTGTATGCTTATAGATGCATGGCAGAGGGCTAGAACATATGGGAAGATCCTGGACAGATAGGTGGCAGCAGAGATATATGCTTTATGTGGGTTTTTAGACCCTAAAGGCTACAAGATGGGCCGGAAAAGGTGGTAGGTGAAGGAGGCTCAAGGTGATGGTTTCTAGCTCAAAAATGTAGAGCTTGAAGTGCTAGAGGAGCAAGTCCAGATGGCTCATCAAACGGAGCTACAAAGCGAAAGCCATGGCTATTCAAAGTTGAAGGTATTTGCAAATCTGAGACGGACAGAGCAGGTGATTCCAGGTAGTCCAAGTCATTTTGGAGCTATGGGTGTGTAGTGCTTGATTTATGGAGCCTGCTGGTCTTTTCAGATTGTCGTTTGGAACTTTGGAGGTCAAGATACTAGCAAATAAAGATTTGTCGGGGGCCAGTTCTGTGTCGGGTTGGTTGCATGGATAGATGTGACATCTAAGATTTTTGAAGCTTTTCTAGGTTTTGTATGAATTCTATGCAGCAAGTAAAGGCCATGGGAGTTTACGGCTCGTCAATCGGGCACCGGGTCGGTCAGATATTAAAGTTTGAAAATGATGGCAGGTGCCGGTCAGGTGGTAGCAAACGGGTTTTTTAGGCGCATCATTTGAGGGCACGGCAAAGCCAAAATGGTACTGAGGTTTGTACAGTTCGTAGCCAACAAAGAGATCTATTGGTTGGAATTTGCGGCTCAATCACAGGGTTGGTGTGCACCAAATGGCATCGGATTGAAATGGTGAGAGGAGGAGAATTTTTATGCAATTAAAATTAAGAGTTGGTGAAGTTTTGACCATTGGGGGGTGATTTGAAGTGGATCTATCACGTATTTGTGGGTTAATCCCACATGATAAGTACGAGGTTGACTTGGTAGAGTACATAAGCACAAGGGAGACGTGCACTTATGTGTCGTGGTGTAGGAGTTGAGCTCCGAAGACTATTCACCATGGTGCCTAGAGCGCGCACAGCATTCTTGTGGTTGTGCCTGATGGACATGATGTTGACGTGGGGCGGTACCTGGTGGTTTTGTTGAAGCAAGTGGCGGATAGGCCCGTTATCGATGGCCGTTGACTCTGCAATGGCATGATGATGTGGTAGAGGCCCATCACGCGCCCGTAAGAGCCAAGTCATGCCTTGGGTTCCCAAAGGAAGTAAAGCCAAGAATATAAGAAGGGCATCCTCACATGCAAGGGATACCAAAAATAGACGAGGAACCAAAAAAGGGGAGTGCCCACGCTCAAGAGGGGCCCGTTCTTCCATGTGGGGGTTCTCTTTTCCGAGGTCAGTGAGACGGGAGGACCGAGGGATTCTTGAGCCGAAGTGTGGCTATGGAGTTGGTGTGGAGCTGAAGGGCAACCAGATTTTTGTGTTCTACTTGCCGATGCTTATGCCGGTTAGGAGCTACAGCTGTATATAGTCGTCTTTGTTGAAAGAAATCCATCATTATTGTGCATCTGGTGTCGATTCCCCTTATCCCTTCTCTTCTTTATTGTGTGCATCTGGTTTCGGGCGTGTGTAGGTAGTTGTGTCCCCCCTGATGGTCTGTTGTGCACAGAGAGGTTGAGAGAGGTTGTGTGTGCGGTGAAGGGATTGAATCGAGCTATAAAAGGTGATTGGGCTTTGTTGGTGGTGTCATATTGAGTGTGTGCAAATGGTGGTGTGCAAACGGTGGTTCGTCGGTGAGTTGTGTGAGTTTTGAAGGTGGACTCTAGTGGATTGGGGTGTGTAGTGATTTTCTTGGGCTCGCACAGCATTGTTGTTGTGCATCTTGATCACTCTCATCATCATACGGCATGTTATTGTATATGTTTTCACAAATTACAGTAGATAGTCTGAATCTATTTTTCCATCCAGGGATAGGCTCCATGGGAAACCGTATTGCTCTTACAAGGTGTGAGTAGATCATAACTAGAGGTGTATGATTTAGAAGGCTGTATGTATCAAAAATGCCTTCAACTGGCCATAGTACAAGCCTTCAACTACTTTCCCCCCTCTAACAATTTTGTTGTGCCATGCATCCTTTTGTGCCTTCACTGTCTCGTTCCTCTTTTTGGTGCATTTAATCAAATAGAAATCATGTCCTTTCTCTGCTACCTTGGCTGCAAAGTTGTCACCAATTGACAACAATTGACACAAACACTCAGGGTTCCCTTCATACATGGGGAGGTTAGAGACATTATGCATTGGCAAATTGAAATTAGAACTATTATTTTATTTGGCATCATCGTCTTCATCGCTGCAAGGATCGTCTGATTCCAATAATGATTGGACTATCAAATATTTCCATTCTTCTACATGTTGTCTATTCTTCTCTCTTGTTTTTTCAGTTCCCACACTTAGATTTATTAGTTGGGCACCCTTGGCCTTTTAGATGACCTCAAACGGACCCCGAACAGGCCAAAAACATCTTCTCCATTGCCCACAGATACATGAATCACAAAAACATGAGAGTGTACAATATCGTAGAGCGCATGGACTATCCTGTGAATATCCATCAATGCAATGAAATGATCATGAACCTGTAATACACTGACAATCCCATTGGACATTGCGTCGCACATCATCCTTGAAACTAGCCAAAAAACTCTTTGTGTACTTGATTTATGCTGAAATGTTTCATTTAGATAGTTGACTACATCGGCTGCAGACTTCATAGGCCAGCCATCTGGTTTCAACTCCTCATGAGTGAGGGTTCTCTTTATGATTACCTCTGCTCCATCGTGCTCACCTTTTCCATGTCCTGATGCTGAAATGTTATGCATCATCTGCAGACCTGTCAACCAATAATGCCTAGCCACAAAGTAGAAAGGTCTTCATGCTTTAAACTGGGACACTGCACCATCTGACAACACCCAATGACGTCGTAAAGAATGGCCTTTCTGTTTCAACCACTTGTCATGAAGAAGAAAACAATGTTGTACAAACAAAGTGTCATGTATTATATCATCAGATATGTAAAAATGGAGTGTTTTTTCAACACCACCTCCTGAGTTTCTCACATAAGTAATGTGAATAAGTATTGTAACCTGATTAGACCACTAGTGCATGGACTTTATCTCATTTTCTATTTTAAATCGATAATTCTTGGCAAATTCGATGATCGAAACAACAACATCTGATGGAAACTTGAGTAAGCACTCTTTAAATTGTTGTGCCTGCCACCAAAAAAATGTAGTTATGATTGATGAAGCTCTTAAGATGAGATGAGAATGGGTCAATAAAAGTAGAGCATCTTATTTGTTGCACTACCAAGTCCTTTATTTTCTTCTCAGACCCACCTGCATCAACTTGCCCAGTTGAAACATTTGTGAAGATCTTCACAGTGACCTCCCCACTATCCACTGAAATTTCATCAGGACACAATGTCAACCTGTTTATTCCAAATCTAGAGCAAATCCAAACGAGCATTTTTTTGCATAGTATTCTGCATCATGAGCCTTTGGACATAAAAGTGATTCCCACATATCACTGATTCTATGAGACACTAATTGGGTTGCAGTACACTTACCTGAATCATCACTACAGCAAACGGAACAGGTGCAGACATGATCCTTTCCATAATGCTCAAACTTGTTTTTTCGCATCTGATTAAATGCCTCTTTAAAATATATCATTTGGACATGATATACACAGCAACACGTATATCGCTTCTTCATTTTTTGGACAAAGTAAGGCTTTAAAGCCTCAAAACATCTAAGAGAAATTTCCACTTCTGGATTGGCCCTCTTGAATCTTTGGTACAACTCAATCTGTGACATTAAAACAAAACAAATTATGAGAGTAAAATATTAGCCATTTTGTACAGTACCATTTGGTTTTGTACATAAGCAAATGTGGGGTTGTAAAATATTAGCCATTTTGTACAGTACCATTTGGTACAGAATAGTACCTGTATAGTACCAATTTTTGGTACTGTTTAGTACCAATTTTGTATATTTGGTAGAGTACATTAGCAATTGGATTTTGTGCAGTACCAGATTTGGTATAGTAAGACATTAGCTATTTAGTACTTTACCATTTGGTGCAGTAGAGTACCAATTTGGTATTGTTCAATACCAAGTTTGAAACTAGTTTGGAAATTTCTTAAAGAGTACCTTAAATGGTGGTACCAGGTGGATGCCATAAATTACCAATTTGGTGGTATATAGTACCAATTTTGGTACTGTAAGACTTTATCAATGAAATATATTTTTGTTTTGTACTAGGAAATGTACTATAGAGTACCTTGAGTAATGCTATAGGGTGGATGGGGATATTATGTAGTACATAACATGGAATTATATGGTACTCTTTAGTACATTTTAGGGTGCTCCATATAACATGCCACTATATGGTAGATAAATGTACTTTGGCCTACATCACAAGGTTCTATAGAGTACTCAAATCAGATTGAATGTACTATGGTGTACCTTATATGGTAGTATAGGGTAGATGAAGGACCTATGAACATTATTATAGGGTACTCCAATCACATGAAAAGTGCTATTGAGTACCTAATGTGGAAGCATACGGCATTTTAAGGTATAACAATGGAGTACCTTCATATTAATAAAGCTACTATTATACCTTAGGTTGCTACATGTACCAAATGATATACCTTCAGCAAGTTACTAGAGGTATTGTATGAGGTAAAACAAATGGAATACCTTCAAGTACTATAAGTAGAGTACATTACACCTGAGAAAATAGAGAGGCACAAAAGACATTAGCAACGGTTTAAATTTACCTGAGACTCATCGAGAAGATGCATTGGATGTTTGATAACACTTTTTCTTCCAATCCTCTTCCGACATATATCCTTTTTGTTGGGTGAAACTAGAGTCTCTGAGCTCCAAACGACATAAACTAGATCTCTTACTTCACCTGTGACAATGTTACCTTGAGGCAATTATCTTTGACATGCACTCAATGGCAAAACTTCCTCATCATCTTTAATCTCAAGACGATAATTGGCTGCAGCAATGTTTCTCCGATGAACACTCAAAATACCTGCTATCCTTGTATGGTTCATTTGTGTTGTGCCATCGATATTATTCATTACCATCATCAAAGAAGAGCTCATCTGTTGAGCGGGGCACCTTGAGCTGGCTGAGGGTGTTACGGATGCTAGATAGAAGAGTGCTTTCAAAATTAGCTATTGATGTTTGCAGATCCTTAAAAGTAGGATGGAGCAAGTGTTGATGGAATAACTCTGTCTGGATACTTCTTGTAAGCCCTAGTGTCTGTGTGCGCCAAAACTTTGCCTTAGCTGAACAAATCTACTTTCTTGATTTGGCTTCATCCATTAAAGATGGATCTTGCAACCTGCTGCTTTCTTTTTCTTTCCTTCTCTATTCTCATTTCTTAGCAGCCCAATACTCATGCATAGAAGCGGTGTCCATGCTGTGAACACTTGCATTCAGCTCCATAGTCCAATCCCTGTTTAGGCAGCCTTGCACAGTAGTCCAATCCCTATTTGGACAACCTTTCTCATTCACCATGCCAGGAGAAGTAGTTGTGAATTCCATGCCTTGAGGATTATCCATGTTTACGTAGCCATATTCTCATGCTAGGATAACCATTTGTATTCTCTGGTCAATCTGTGAATTCCATGCTGGCAAGAGTGTGGGTAGTGTAGCGAGTTAAAGAGCTACAACTACATAATCGGCTATGTTGTGGACGAGGAAGAAAGATAGGAAGAGAGAGAGAGACAGAGAGAGAGAGACTCGTCTATAATCATTACATAGATCTATATATGCTGATACAAACCAAATGTTTTTTTTACATAAAAGAATTCCCCAAAAAAAAAAGATAAAAACGAATTTCCCAATAAAGTGGATAAAAAAGACTTCCCCAAAAAATGCTAATTTTCTACCCAAGAAAAAGTAGTGTCCTTGACAGTGCATATTGTACCACCAAACCATGCTTTCAGCCATCTACACAATACACTATATAGCTACACATTAAGTACTTCCCATAGTAATAAATAGTAATAAAGTGTCCTACTTATTTGTAATATTATGTAGCTATTTAACTCTATGTGCTATGTAGTGTTATCTAGTAAACTATGAGATACTATATACTTATATGGTGGAATATAGTTTTATGTGCTATATAGTGGTAGATGGTAGTATATAGTTCTTTACACTACAATGTTGTATGCACTATATAACTCTATACTGTCATATAACTCTATACTTTGTAATTTTTCATGAATTACACGGGCATTGGTAATTTTACCTTTCATATTCGTCACTTGTGGGACTTTTATTCTTTCTTCAACCTTGCCACTCATATGGACTCTCCCATTCTGCCATCATAAACTAATGAATATTCTCTAATCTTTCCCGATGGGGGGCAATCTCTACAATCAAGCTTGAAGCATCTAAGTCCTCAAAAGCATAAGAGCAATTGCAATTGCAATTCCTGGTGCCATCATGAGAAGGTTCCTAGAGGCTTGTTGTGCACACAAGGATTTAAAAACAAAGGACTAAGGCTTCCACCTTGCCAAAATTCCCAATGGTTGGAGTTGGATACAATGAGAACTTCCAATTGCTTCATACCTCGTAGCACGAATCAAAACATCAAAAATTCCAACCTTGTTTTTGGTTTCTTCATCATTGCCAACTTTGGAACTTGCATCTACCCAAGATATTTAGCAATTATTGCAGCCCAGCAGAAGGTGAAGCCTCCCGTAGACATTTTGAAATAAAATGTAAAGGAAGTCACTATGGCCCTTTAATGAAGGGACCCATTTAGTAAACCATGGCACTCCCTTCCAATGAGAGACAGAGAGAGAGAGACCAGCTATTCTTTCCACCCACATGGCTCGACTCGAGAAAATCATGCCCTTTCTACACTCGCCCAAAAAGCCTCCATATCAACACTCCCATTTGATGCATACTCCCGTTCTCGCGAGAGGGAGTGCCAATAAAGGCACAAAAGAACTTGGTATGTCTTTCTTCCTCTTGTTTAACATGTGTGCCCTTTTTACAACAGGCTCAAAAAACTCAAAACTCTCTCTCTCTCTCTCTCTCTCTCTCTCTCTCTCTCTCTCTCTCTCTCTCTGGGGAATGCCAAAAAAGGCACAAAAAGCCTTGGGCACCTTTCTTCCTCCTCTTGTTTAAAAACACCAAAACGTATTTCAAACGGTATATGCCACATTATTTTCAAAGGAGTTCACTGTCTAAAATTGTGACTGTTTCAGGGGCTAACTTCGGCCTTTTCTTCATGTTGTGATGAATCCCAAGGGGTAGCTCATGTCTATATGCAAAAAGAGCTTCACCTCCATCCCAATAGCTCCAATATTCCTTTGCGCCAACGTCCAAATTCCATTATTATGTAAAACCTTGCCCCATACAAGAGCTTGAAACACCAACAGTTTCATGAAAGCCTGTGTTTGCAACATGAGGTTCTACTAACAGAAAACTTGGAAATAAGGTAAGTGGAAGAGCTATCAGATAATAATATGTAATACAACTTTGTTGCAGAGTAGCATACAGACACAACAGCAATTGTCGAAACCCTGGTTTGCTAATCAGCGGTAACTGATAAGAAAATCCTGGTTTAGTTTTTTATGTTGTGAGAAGAATAGTATCAACATAAAAACAAACAGCAACTCAAAAAAGTTAGTGGCCTCGCTATGTCATAATGTTACTTGGCACAAATTCTGACTAAAGACAATACCAATATCATCCTCAGTTGCTCAATGTCAAGGTGAGAATCCTACCAAAACTTTGACTTTGAATGCCCACAAGTCCTAACCCCAGTTTCAACTCACAAGTTTAATATTTTTGGGTACTTTGGGGTCCTTTTGGTACTTTCTGTAGGAACATCATATGTATATCTGTGTGCTACGAATTGTGATGTACATATTAGGTCTTTAAGTACCATGTTTTGACTTGAGGTACTTTACTTTTGGTACTTCAATATTTCTGGGAACTTTGGAGACCTCATTTTGTACTTTTTGGTACTTTATATTTTTACTTTTGTGCTTTGGGTACTTCACATCTGGTAGTTTTATTGTTTGGAACTTTTCATACTGATTATTTGGTACTATTTACTATTTGGTATTTAACATTTGGTACTATTTATTGTGTACTAGATTGTTGTGCTTTGGTAGGAGCATGATATACTTAACAAGTACTTTAAGGTATTGTCTGCTAGTTTTGCTACTTACCATATTGGTTACTGTTTTCTATTTGGTACTACTTAGTGCTTATTAGATTATTGTCCTTTGGTACAAGTTGGTCCTTTAGGTACTCTGAACATTGGTACAGTTTACATTTGGTATTGTCTGCTATTTAGTACTAGTAATTGTCATGACATTTACATTTGCTGTTGTTTACTTTTCTCTAGGACACTACTTTGGTAATATTCACTGTCATGACATTTCCATATGTGACATGCAGAGGAAATGTGGTGTCCTCGAAACTGAGTGTGAAGAGGCTCAGATCCAGAGTGAATTTGTCAGAATGATAATTGCAAAATTCAACTAAGGAAGAACATTCATATTATTTCCAAGGCCCCAGATCAAGGATGAAGACAAGACAATCTATGCTTTAGGATCTTCTGTTGCTTGTGGGGAGTGCTTGGACTCCATCCATGTGGTTGGTTCTTTCATGCTGGCTGTAGGCACCAATACCACCCTCTCTATTTCGTTGCCACTCTAATGAAAAAAGACATTTGTGCGAAAGGTGGATGCAAGGAGCGCATCTCCGAAGTGGCCAAGACCTGGGCTCACAACAAGGGACGTGTTCAGAAAAGTAAGCAACCGTCTTCGTTCTTGTTTTGAACAAAATTTTGGTTTTTCTTATCGTAAAATGTTTGTTTGTTGGTGAACTATGTAGAATACGAGGTCAAAGAGGAGTATACGGACAACCATGTTGCAGACAAGCACTCCAAGGTTGGACATATGTTTGATAAGGAAATGGCAGATGGTGGTAAGTTCTATGATGTGGATATGCACGAGGTTGCTACACGCACATTTTAAGGCATGTCAAATGAAGTGCAATCAGACAAGTTAGATGAAGACAAGGACACCACCACAGGGGCCCATGAGGGAGTAAATGACCGCAAGGAAGAGCCGGGCCATGACGTGCTACCAAATCAAAGGTGGTGTGCTTGGTGGTGCTTTGGTCGATGTATAGCAGCCAAACAAGGCTTTTTGGTGGGTTGGGGGGGGGGGGGGGGGGGGGGGGGGGGTGGCACATGGTAGAGGACAAGGGAGAGGTATAGTATGTGATTGAAGGATTCCTTCAAATCTTTCAATTCATGGATTTTATTTTAGACGAGTGACTAGGATGATTAGGATTGCTATCTAGAAAAAATATAGAGTTTGTAGTTACCATGTCAAAGTAACTATTTAAAGCCTTGAGTAATGTAGCCAAAAAAAATCTTAGATTAAGAAGTATACTTTAGCTATTTCGAACTAGAAAAATTGAAGCTTTCTACTAGTTTCAGCCGTTTGCTTGTCAGTTTGCCACATAATACACACTTTGTTCCTAGTTGGGCAATCAATGGTTGGGGCAAAGAGTACTTTGCCTAAGGAGGCTGCTAAATCTCCCATATAGGGCCATAAGAAGGCAAGCAACTCCACAAAATCTATGAAGATGATACATTTAAACAACATCTCCTCTTTGCAAGGAAGCTGCCGGGTGTTTGTATACAGAGGATGTTTCCGAATGTAGTTACATATGTTTGTAACTTGCAAGGATGTTGCAACACTAGGGTTTTGGGCATAGACCAAGAGAAGGCCTTTCCCCAACCTATGCTTACATCTCGAAGGCGTGTGGCCTTAGGGGCTTTCGGAAGAAGATTTCATACTTGGTGGTACATATTGGAGATCCCAATGCCCACCCTGTGTGAATTGACCCCTACCAAGCTACCGTTTACATCGAGCGGAGCCACTTGGAAATGCCACCATCACTGATCAATGCGGCTCATGTGCATGCATGCAACACCCAACACAATGCCCATGAAATGGAAAGGGGGAACGAGCCATAACTCCTCTCTCTTCCCTTTCTCAATGAAGACCATCTCCCCGTATAAGTACCCTAACACCTCATCCCCAACACTCGTACGTGGGATTTTTTCCACCATGTGCCACTTCCATGAGAGATCCCCCCCATGGGTTATTGGAATCCGTAAAATTTTCAAAAGAAAACCATTTTTTTGTAGTACTTTGAACCACAATAACTTTCAGCTTTAGAGTCAGATGGACCTCTTGTAAAGCCGTAGTGAAACTCTACTTTGTCGACTTTCCATTTTTAGAACCCCATTGCAATTGCAAGTTGAAAACCAAAAGGCATTTAACAGAAGTTCCCAAAATGGGATAAATTCACTTGCTTGCAACCTCATTGCTAGATTGCTAACTGCCAACTTCCCGTCACAATATCTTGGTGCTTGTAGCCTTGATTGATGAGTTGTCACTTTTGACTAGCTTCAAATACCTTATACACCCTCTGTAAACACTGAAGACTTGAGAAAACATACAATGGCACATATACCAAGGTAGTCAAAATGGTGTAGAAGCGGTCCTTGACAAAACTTCAATTGCTCCTATGTTTACCGTCCCGGTTCGGATTGTAGATGTGAAAAGATCGACATGATCCATAAATCAAACACTTTAGTCCTATTGATTCACATATGCCCTGATCATCATCCGTGCAATCCTGTGAGGATCTACAAAGCAGTTTCCCCTTTAATGCAAGATCATACACCTTGTAGATTGATGAGCCATCTAGGAACCAACCTAGAGAACATCTTGAAGACCACCTTTTGCTACATAATCAATGCATTATGAACATCTTGAGTAGCCCTCTTGATTAGCCCCAAATAGAGCTTCCTGGCCTAAAAACCAATAAAGACATGCATCCCTGGATAGCCCTAGTTGTACCTGATCTTCGTACTTGCTTTTTCACCTTGGCACATGCACTGGTAGATGCACATGGCCTTGCGTGCTCCTTATTTTAGCTACACCAATGATGCTATATAATCATGTGAGTCCATGTGAAGGGTGGACCACCACAAGCCTAGTGCAAGAATGGTGCACCTTCTAGGCTTCTAGTGATCCTGATAAATAAATAGCATGCTCTTTCTCCCTCTAGGCACTTTTTAGAACTTATAGATACGAAGTTTCAAGGGCACATATCTCGAAGTTTGCAACCAAACAATTGCAGCATAATTATTCTCTAAGAATGTGGTATTTCCTCGACTCTATGATTGTGCTTTTGGATTTCAATTGATTCACATTAACCATGTTATCCTCGAGATAATGGTAGATACGCTCTAAATACGTATCCCATATAATTTTGGCAATCCCATAGGGTGATATGATACAATGTTGAGTGTTTGCAAAATTTGTTGTATTTTCAATGGGTGCAAGCATGGACAAAGTCTATCACATCTTGTCTCATGTGGGCCACCATAGACCTTGGAATTAAAGCACCCTAGTCATGGGTTTGGGGCTAGGTGTTGCCCACATGGAAACCTATGGGAATGGTGCACAAGGAGAGAATACTTGTTGGGGCATGACACTCTTTTAAGGATCAATTCATCATCCTTCTAATACAAATGGCCTGCTATTAGCTGGTAAGCATAGCGCTCTCTTAAGAATCATGGTGCATGTTTATTGAAACTGGGAGGTATAGTAGTAGTGGTGAGGAGCATCACAATGTTCTTGGTCCATTCTGGAACCCATTCAATGGAAAAGAGTAAAGAACGGGGAAGGTCATCATTCACCCGGATGGGATCCTGCCCTGAGGTTAATTTAGAAAAGTGGTCTACGTGTTGGTGCTTTCCTCTTCTTGACCGCCACCTCAAGATTGAATTCTAGCAAAATTATAAACCAACACACTATCCTACCCATGTTGCATTGTTTGTGCTTGATGGTTGATGAGCAAGAAAAAATAATTTGCAAGCAAATGGCGTTAAAACTTCTCTACCTACATTGATAGCCCCTCGCGTTCCATGGTCGTGTGATTTTTCTCAGCGAGGTTCAATTTTTGGCTAGCATATGCAATAGAAAGAAACTAGATTTCCGTCAACAAGCTGGGCCAAGATGTAGCCAGTGGCATAGTCACTGACATCAATATGTGTATGAAAGATGTTACCCCACTCCATTGAGGTGCTTTCAGAATAGGAGTGTCACCAATGCAGATTTGAGCTTCTCAAAAGCCACGTTGCAACTAGTAATTGATATAAGGGCCGATCTATCTTAGGACACATGTAGAAAAGTCCTCGGGAGTACTTATGATGGCGAATGAAAACTTGTACAACTCATGGGCTTGCCAACTTGAGAAGATTTATGATAACCAACATTTTATCTCAATAAGTGATGATACCATAGTTGGACACTAAATGGCCAAGAATGCTGCCATGCCTAACTATCAGCGTTCGGAAAAAATGTGTCTCAGCTTAATATGGTGCCGTTTTCAATTTCAAAAATGCCGGTTGAGGGCAGGGGGGAAAGGAGAAATACCGCCCCAAAATAGAGAAAAATAGTGTAAAAACCCGAAAAAACAACCTAACTTTCTAAAATTTCCTCTTGACAAAATGAAAGAAAGGAATTTTGTATGTTTGGAAAAATGATTTTTCCCGAACACTGCTAACCATAGAGTTTTAGTGTGGCATTGTCTAATTTGGCTCTAACTTTAACGACACGCTTTACTTTTAAAAAAAGCATAAGAATGGCTAGCGGAGGAGTTTGCGCCGCGTTAATGTTTCTAGAAGGCATTTTCCAGTATCATAAAAAGCAAAGTTTACGCGGAAAGCAATTAGCAATAGCCGTGCTAAAAGGAGGGTTTAGGGTTATAAAAGGAGGCCGTGCGGCCATTTCCATTTTGTGGCATAAAACTCGAGCAGTTGCAGGTCGGTGCTTCCTACTCAGATTGTCGTCTCCAATATCCCTCCACCATGGCCAACCTTAGGCAGACGCTTGCAGGTATACGCAAAAGGTCTGCAGATCAAGAGGATCTCTTGCAACGTCATGATCAGCAACCGAGTATATCATCATCACCAGCAGCGCCTTATTATAATGAGAAGCAACGGCTGACTAGGCGACAGCCCAAGCTCAGGAGCCGCATCCTCAAAGACAATGCCTTCCTCGCGAAAGATGAAGGCTCTGCGCCTGTGCAACAAGACGTCGATGATGCGTCAGCTAGGGATCTGCATATTAATGAAGGCGCCCCGAGCTCTATATTAAGTAAGGATTATGGTATCCTGACGGACATGGAGGTGGCGTCCATCTTCTTGAGCTTTATAAGCGAGGTCAATAATATTGCGAATTCCAAGCTGCAAAAGCTATACAAGCAACGATGTCGTGCTGGCTCTGATGATCATCAACAGCATCACGCCATGGCCAACGTCAACAAGCTGCCCAGTACAGCAATTGGATCCAAGCAGATCAAGCGACACATGAAGATCGGCTCATCAGCAACGTCTGAGCAAGGCCAGCATAAAGATGTTCGCCGGATCATTGAACGGGTCGCATTGACGCCGGAAGGTCCAATTAGAATCAAGCTCGTTAATTGCTGCAGCTAAAGTACTGGAAGGAAATAAAATAGCTATAAATTGTATTGCATAATGGAGCTAGGGTTTTGGTTCTTAAGGAGGCCTTCACGTGCTGCTGACAAATTAATCATGTATAACAAGCTTACTTTGACTTGTATTAAATTAATGGCATTACTTTGACTTGGATCAAATTAATGGCATTACTTGCCTTGGATCAAATTAATGGCATTACTTGCCTTGTCGACGTAGTTTCTATCCCTGATTGAAATTCCAATATTTAATTTCTCCAATTGCAGTTTTTTCACTTAATGGACACCCAGCTTTAGATGAGATTATGGTAATAGAATTTGGCTCGCGTTTCCTCAGGCTTCTCTTAATTAAGATGATCCTGTTTATATAATTTTCTTTATTAACATCCATTAATTAAGTGGTCCCACCGAAACGTTCTCTTGAATATTGATTTTACGTGGAAAATTTCCATATCGTTGTCCCACGTAGCATACGTCTTTTTCATCAAGGGAAAACGTACTGTAGATTATCATGCCTCCATGAAACATGCATCCCACATGGGTCCTTCGCTTTCCATGAGGCAAAGCAGGTTTTGAGGTTTCAGAGCGACGAAACACGTTTTTAATGCTCAGATTAATGTAATGGCTAGATATCGACCATGCAAAAAACTCTACTTCGCATACAACAATTGTGTTTGGACATGCCAAGATTGAAGCTCTCGGACCTAGAACATAAGAGTTTGGCAAGGTGATCGTTGGCGTGCTTCATCCACAAATTAAGAGTGCACAATGCCAAATAACAATCAAATTGCAGTATACTTCATACAAAAAGTTTGTGTACAAGATATATTAAGACGAAGGGTAGACTAGGTAAGCAAACCACACAATGGAAGTGTGGATTTGGAAGGGCCAAGGAGGGGTCCCAACAACGAAAAAAAGAGGCAACCCCCGTCCCCTCCCAAAAAGAAAAAAAAAAGAGGCCTATTGGGCTACTACCATAGGAGCATGATCAAATGATAAAGATGGTCACCCCAAGGGGCCATGTGTTGAAGTTTCACTTTTTCTCCCCCAGATTCTTTCCAGCACGCTAGAGCTCAGTGCTTCTTGATGCTTCAATATGGCACGGATCTCTAAACCTACCTTCTCTATTAGCATAATCAACACATTGTTGGAAAGCTTCTCTATCCTTGTCACCTGAGAGCAATTGTTTGCATACCGTTTTCAAAGTCTCCCATGACCTCTCTGTTAGAGCCTTGACTATGTAGTTGAAATTTTGGAACCAAAATAAATGCCGCTCCATGCAAACGTGTACGCATTTGGGCCCAACATCTTTTTGCAGCCCCTGTTACTTGTGCCTTTTCTCTAGTAAATTGGTTAAACTATTTTGTTTGTCTACTAGCTTACGACATCAACCAACATCTTTTTGTAGCCCCTACTGTTTGAACGCATTTACCTGGAAAGTAATTAGCGGTAGCAGGTAGGGTTTAGGGTTATAAAAGGAGGCCGTGCGGCCATTTTCATTTTGTGGCATAAAACTTGAGCAGTTTGTTGCAATATTGCCCATCGGTGCTTCCTACTCACATTGTCATCGTCAAGGTTGTTGTGCGCCTCCAATATCCCTTCACCATGTCCAACCTTAGGCAGACACTTGCAGGTATACGCAAAAGGTCAGCAGATCAAGAGGATCTCTTGCAACGTCATGAGCAACCGAGTATATCATCATCACCAACAGCTTATTATAATGAGAAGCAATGATTGACTAGGGGACAGCCCAAGATCAGGAGCCGCATCCTCAAAGACAATGCCTTCCTCGTGAAAGATGAAGGCTCTGTGCCTGTGCAGCAAGTTGATGCTGCGTCAGCTAGGGATTTGCATATTAATGAAGGTGCCCCGGGCTCTATATAAATTTTTTGGTGTCAATAGGCCTTAGGAGCTCCACATAAGGCTTGTCAATACCACATACCTTCTCTATATTATGCCAAAAAATCAACCATTGGATAAGATGCATAAAAGTTTGGGTAGCACCTTGATAACTTGGATACTTTTAGATCTCTTTCTAGGGCTGTATGTAGGAATTATATAGTTTACATTTTTATACAATCTCAATATACCTCAGAGTTGTGGAAGCAAGATAGTGTTGGCAGTGTCCTGTCCAACACCCAAATCGGCGATAATGCATCTGAGCCATACAGAGTCAACCGTAGTTGTCAAGACTGCCCTATACTCAGCCTCACAACTAGAAGTGGCCACAGTAAATTTCTTCTTTCTCAACCATGATGTACGTGAACTGCCAAGCATGAAATAAAAACCACTTGTGAACACCTGCGTGTCAAAACAACCAGCCCAATTTGAGTTCGAAAAATCATGTAAGTCTGGCGTAAATGATCCCCCCTTGGGATAAAACTAGCCAAGATATAAAGTGCCACTCAAGTAGTGGAAAATCTTTCTGAAGTACTACCAATGCTTAGACCCTGGGATATGCATCAATCTGCTGACCTGTGAGACTGCAAACTGAATATCCAACCTCGTGTTGCATACATAAATGAGGCAGCCAACAACAATTTGGTAAAGAGTGACATCAACAAGATCACCAACATCATGTAGACTTAACTTCAAACCAGCTTCCATGGGAGTGGCAATAGGTTTGCAATCCTCAAGTCCAAACTTACATAGCAATGTCTCTATGTAGCTTCTTTGACACAAGGCAATACCACCATCACACTGCTTAAACTGTATGCCCAAGTAATGATGCAACAACCCCAAATCTTTCATCTTGAAAGTAGCATTCAAATCAGCCTTGAATTCAACAATATGTGCCTCATTGGGATCAATGATCAGCAAATCATCCACATAAAGAACAAGCATGAGAAGTACATTGCCCTCATGCTTGACATACAATGTGCTTTCTATTGGACTGTTACAAAAGCCTTGTTTGACCAAATGAGTGTCAGCCTTCTCATACCAAGCACGAGGAGATTGCTTCAATCCATACAAAGCTTTGCTACATTTTCACACCTTATTCTCTTGTCCTTTCTTGACAAAACCGCGAGGCTGCGTTACATAAATTTCCTCAAATATGTCACCATTCAACAAAGCAGTAACAATGTCGGATTGATGTACATCCCAACCAAAATGAGTTGCCAAATGCACATACAAAATGCACAGTGGTCATACAACAATTGGGAACAAAAGTCTCTTCATAATCTATACCTTTTTGCTGTGCATAACTCTTTGCAACAAGTTGAGCCTTATAGCGATCAATCTCACCATCCGGCTTGTGTTTTAACTTGTAAACCCACTTTGTTCCAATTGCCTTTTTTCCAGGAGGCAAATCACATAAAGTCCATGTGTCATTTTCTATAAGTGCATCATATTCTGATTGCATGGCAGCCATCCAATTTTTTTAATTATGTGCTTCATCAAAAGACAGAGGTTCCTCAACATAATGTAAGCTAGACACAGCCAAAGCATAACAATCTGATGCATAAGATGCATGGCGAGAGCCTGAACAAGTGCGACTAGACAAAGGTGCATCCAATTTACTATCATGCAATGTATGCACCAGCCATTTTGGCAATACCTCTATCCTGCTCATTGTCAGCCCTTTCCTCATCAAGTACATCATGTACATCTGCATCGGTAATAGGATGATGTATAACACTTTTTGAAACCCCCATAGGCTATACATTTGCCTCATTGGAGTTTACATTTGAACTTCCACCACTAAAAAGAGGCAACAAAGTGTCATAAATGTCTTGTGAGCTTACATTGTTGTCTCTGGTACATGACAGTAAGGGTTGAACATAATGCTTTGTTTGTGGATGATACAACTTGTAACCTTTGCTTTCAGCACTATAACCACAAAAATACATTTGATAGCCTTATCATCCAATTTTCTACGCTATATTTGTGGCACCAAAGCATACGCCAAACAGCCAAAAACATGCATGTGCTCAATAGATGGCTTTCTATCATGCCATGCTTCATATGGAGTCATAGACTACAATGCTTTTGTAGGACACTTGCTGAGTACATAAGTGGCACACATGACAGTCTCGAGCCAACATGAATGTGGTAAAGCTTGACTTTTGACCATACATTGTGCCATCTTCATAAGAGACTTCTTTTTCCTCTCAGCAACACCATTTAATGGAGGTCAAAATGAACCTGAATCAAAAATCTGGGTAGACTAAGCTTTAAGAGCTATCCCAAAAAAAAATTCAACCTGCCAACGCTCACCAAAGCGAATGCTTAGAACTGACTACGTAGAAACCTTTCCCTGATGGCCATTTTTGAGTCAAATTCGTTAATGATTCTTCTTGCATCAGCAGCTAGGGTTCCCAATTCTTCTTCAATAATTGTAGATACATCCCTTGAGACAATCTGTTTTATGAACTCTGAGGCATCTATGAATCTCTAATGTTTCTGATTAGCTACATGCTTTTCCACATTTTTTATGCAATGTTGCATTTAATCAGTCAAGAAAAGACATGCATAAACAAGGTCAGTCTCAACATATCTTTTAATTTGCTGCATAAGTCTACTCATAAATAGCTTGAACATAGGATGCCTCAACAAAGAGTTATTTACCATAAGTGAATGTTGGAGACCAACATTATTAAACTCAAAATTAAGCACATCAGATAAGGAAAAGACACGAGGGATGTGGTCTGTCATGGAGCATTTTATAATCAACAACCAAATCATCATCAGTAGGCAGCCAGTGAGTAGAACAAAAATAAATTCTTTCAAGCCAGGACCAAGAAGACAGATGAGATTGTGAATGGAAGGTAAATCCTTGGTTTTGGTATGTAGTTTCTAGCCAAGCATCCTGTAAATTACCTGCACTCACCATTCTCTCCCTAGAATTACTCTCTAGCTTGTTAATAAGAGAGCCAGTAGAGGTGATATCCTGCCCTGCACATACCATGTTAAAGTCCCAAGCCATAATTCAATGAGATAGCTACAAGCCTACTATCCATTGCCAAAGATCACCCCTAAGTCTAGGGTTATTGTCTGCATAGACATTAATCAACATCATTTTGCCCCATTGAGTGGATATCTGAAAAACTGAGCATTGACCATTTGGATGATCCAGAATCCAGATGGGATGAAGAGATGTCTTAATGCAAGTAAGCTCCGGGGAATCCCCCTTTCTTTCCTCCATAGAAGCACTCCATACCTCTATAGTGCATAAGTTGCCTTGCCTTGTCTTTCCTTTTATGCTCTTGAACTAAATACACATCAATCTGACTAGAAAACATCCACTTATTAAAATTGTGCAACCTTGAGGGGTCATTCTACCCTTTTACATTAAAGGTTGCAAACTTCATACTGTTATGAACCATGTGTGTTTCCTCCTCACTATTTGTTTCTTGCATATGCACTTCTAGATGAATGCCTCATGGGTCGGTTTCATTGTTGGATATTTTTGTTTCTTGGCTAACTCATGGGTTTCCATGATGTTTTCTATGGCTACTGAGGTTTCACGAGATGGCATGTCCTCCATGAGGGCTTCATAATAATTATGTGAGATATACCCCAAGGAGAAGCCCCTTGATTTAAATAATTCCCAGGTAGCAGCTGTGAAACCATCCCCATCTACCACTCTCTTGACTTTCTCTGCTGGTTTTGGATTTTTTGAAGATGATGGAATGTTACTCCCCACACTAGGTTTAAACAAAGTCTTGGGTTGGGTGGTTGCCTACCACTAGGTGTCCTTGCATAAAGTGGGGATGATCCACCTCCTTGTTATTGGTTGTAGACACTTTTCCTCTATCAACTTTGGAGACATTTTTCCCAAAGATCTGCTCTTACGGGACCATATTTTTGCTCCCCAGATAAGATGGGATGAGGTGAGAGGCAGTAGATATTGTAGGGTAGTTTTTTGAAAAATGTCGTGAGTTTCCACAATGATATCACAACCCAGCAAGATTCCCCGATTTCAAGTAAAACACAAGCACTACAAGACGTCTTTAATGTAGCGACGCTCGGATGGGAAAAAGCTCGGCCTCGCTATAGGCGTCGCTATGTAACAAAGACTATAGAGACCCTCATAGAGACGCTTATAGTGACATTCATAGCGACGCCGACCCTTAAAAATAATTTGAGAGCACCAGAAACTCAGATCTGTATATCTGAGTTTCGGTGCTCTCTGCACAATAGGTATACCTTCCCCCCCCCCCCCCCCCCCCCCTCTCTCTCTCTCTCTCTCTCTCTCTCTCTCTCTCACACACACACACACACACACGAGGAGATGAGGGAGAGCGAGGTATGCTCCCTCCCTCTCCTCTCTCTTATATTCCCTCTCCTCTCTCTCTCTCTCTCTCTCTCTCTCTCTCTCTCTCTCTCTCTCTCTCTCTCTCTCTCTCTCTCTCTCTCTCTCTCTCTTCTCTCTCACACACACGCGTGCGCGTGCACACACACACACACACACACACACACACAATGTGTGTGTGTGAGTGTGTGTGTGTGTGTGAGAGAGAGAGAGAGAGAGAGAGAGAGAGAGAGAGAGAAGTTTAAGAGACATATAAAGAAAGTAAGAGAGAGAGAGATGACAGAGAGAGAGAGGTTAAAGAGAGGGATAAACGAAAGTAGAGAGAGAGAGAGAGAGAGAGAGAGAGAGAGAAATAAAGAGAGAGAGAGAGAGAGAGAGAGAGAGGAGAGAGAGAGAGAGAGAGAGAGAGAGAGAGAGTGAGAGAGAGAGAGAGAGAGAGAGAGAGAGAGAAATGAAATGAATGATATTTAACGTCTTCAAAATGCCGAAATCACTTATGAGACCAATCCGATAAACTTGTGGATCTTATCTAATGTTGGGGTACAAACATACAAGTGAAGTAAAGTGGAAGACTAAAATCATCATCAATTTTCAACATTGGGCGTTGTTTGAGAAAGTAGTGCATTGGTCGGTGAAGAGCTTCGTCAATGTCCGCCTTGTAAATAGACATAATGTGTGAAGTTGAGGGTTGCCAAAAAAAAATTATGCTCTTTGAGGTCGTACCGATGGAGCTGATGGTAGCAGGTCTTATGGTGTTTGTAAGCGGTGTTTTTGTCATAATTGGAGCAAACCATAGCCAAATCTTGTGCTTCCCCTTTCCCCCTTCTTGCATTTCCTTGCTCAAAGTTTTTGGTGCCAATTGTGTGAGTTGTGTGTGCCCCCCGGGCCATTTGTGTGTGAGGGAGAAAGAGAGAGAGGTGTGTACTATAAGATTGCTAAAAACGGGTAAAATCATGATGGTGTGTTGTCTGTCAATTGTGTGGAGTTTGTCTTCATTGGTAGGCGTTGGTGCACCCAAAGTGTGACAACCCTAGCAGAGGACATAGGCAGTGATGTGTATGCTTATAGATGCATGCAGAGGGCTAGAACATATGGGAAGATCCTGGACAGATAGGTGGCAGCAGAGATATATGCTTTATGTGGGTTTTTAGACCCTAAAGGCTACAAGATGGGCCGGAAAAGGTGGTAGGTGAAGGAGGCTCAAGGTGATGGTTTCTAGCTCAAAAATGTAGAGCTTGAAGTGCTAGAGGAGCAAGTCCAGATGGCTCATCAAACGGAGCTACAAAGCGAAAGCCATGGCTATTCAAAGTTGAAGGTATTTGCAAATCTGAGACGGACAGAGCAGGTGATTCCAGGTAGTCCAAGTCATTTTGGAGCTATGGGTGTGTAGTGCTTGATTTATGGAGCCTGCTGGTCTTTTCAGATTGTCGTTTGGAACTTTGGAGGTCAAGATACTAGCAAATAAAGATTTGTCGGGGGCCAGTTCTGTGTCGGGTTGGTTGCATGAATAGATGTGACATCTAAGATTTTTGAAGCTTTTCTAGGTTTTGTATGAATTCTATGCAGCAAGTAAAGGCCATGGGAGTTTACGGCTCGTCAATCGGGCACCGGGTCGGTCAGATATTAAAGTTTGAAAATGATGGCAGTTGCCGGTCAGGTGGTAGCAAACGGGTTTTTTAGGCGCATCATTTGAGGGCACGGCAAAGCCAAAATGGTACTGAGGTTTGTACAGTTCGTAGCCAACAAAGAGATCTATTGGTTGGAATTTGCGGCTCAATCACAGGGTTGGTGTGCACCAAATGGCATCGGATTGAAATGGTGAGAGGAGGAGAATTTTTATGCAATTAAAATTAAGAGTTGGTGAAGTTTTGACCATTGGGGGGTGATTTGAAGTGGATCTATCACGTATTTGTGGGTTAATCCCACATGATAAGTACGAGGTTGACTTGGTAGAGTACATAAGCACAAGGGAGACGTGCACTTATGTGTCGTGGTGTAGGAGTTGAGCTCCGAAGACTATTCACCATGGTGCCTAGAGCGCGCACAGCATTGTTGTGGTTGTGCCTGATGGACATGATGTTGACGTGGGGCGGTACCTGGTGGTTTTGTTGAAGCAAGTGGCGGATAGGCCCGTTATCGATGGCCGTTGACTCTGCAATGGCATGATGATGTGGTAGAGGCCCATCACGTGCCCGTAAGGGCCAAGTCATGCCTTGGGTTCCCAAAGGAAGTAAAGCCAAGAATAGAAGGGCATCCTCACATGCAAGGGATACCAAAAATAGACGAGGAACCAAAAAAGGGGAGTGCCCACGCTCAAGAGGGGCCCGTTCTTCCATGTGGGGGTTCTCTTTTCCGAGGTCAGTGAGACGGGAGGACCAAGGGATTCTTGAGCCGAAGTGTGGCTATGGAGTTGGTGTGGAGCTGAAGGGCAACCAGATTTTTGTGTTCTACTTGCCGATGCTTATGCCGGTTAGGAGCTACAGCTGTATATAGTCGTCTTTGTTGAAAGAAATCCATCATTATTGTGCATCTGGTGTCGATTCCCCTTATCCCTTCTCTTCTTTATTGTGTGCATCTGGTTTCGGGCGTGTGTAGGTAGTTGTGTCCCCCCTGATGGTCTGTTGTGCACAGAGAGGTTGAGAGAGGTTGTGTGTGCGGTGAAGGGATTGAATCGAGCTATACAAGGTGATTGGGCTTTGTTGGTGGTGTCATATTGAGTGTGTGCAAATGGTGGTTCGTCGGTGAGTTGTGTGAGTTTTGAAGGTGGACTCTAGTGGATTGGGGTGTGTAGTGATTTTCTTGGGCTATAGAGAGGCAGATTACTTGGGTTTTGGGTGTGTTTCCCTTCCCCCTATCGATCTTCAAGTTCCCCACGGAGGAGCATTGATGCTCCGATTTGAAGTTTAAAGTGGTGTTTGGAAGCCGACAAACGGTTAGCAGATGGTCAAAATATTTGGAGGTTGTGTTTAAAGGTAGGAGAGATGATGTAGTCAAGCTTTGGGCCCATAATTGGAGGTGTTGAAGACCTTGAAGATTGGTTGGCAAATTTTGAATTGTGGATGATATTGATGCATATGTTGAGACGGATGCGAAAAAGCTGCAAATGGTGTCGTTGCTGATGCGCAGACAAGCAAAGGTTTGGTACAATGATTTGAAGGGTGATGATCAAAGTTCATGACACGAATTGTGGAGGGCAGCAGTTTGGAAAGGTGATTGCCCCGACAGAGGCTGGTGCTAAGTTGAAATTGGTACACCAAGAAGTAAGTAAGGATTTTTCTATTTTCCTTGAGGAATTTGAAGCTTGTTGGAAGTAGTTAGAATCCATGCATAAACAAGCGCCAAGGGATAATGCAAGCACAAAGAGTATCAACTCAACACTCGGATAAATAGATCTCAGCTAAGCATAAAACGCATAACTTTATATACAAGTGGTGAGCAAACATTGTGCTCAAATCACGTCCCACAAGTAGTGATGTTAATCTGACAATTGCATAAATCTATACTTGTAAGCATGTAGAACCTATAACCAATGACTATTTGTAAAATGTAAGCATTAGACTCACCATTAGAATGTTCGTCAATCAAAAACAATGTATACCATAGATCTACCTATAGCCACTATGAGCATACATAAATCTCACTCCTACGACAGAGGATACAAGAGCACTAAATCCACATCCAAGCTAACAAAATCTATAAAAGTGAGAGTAAATACTTGATCAGTGTTAAAATGGGAGTAAATCAACCACTACACCATCCTAGAATCAAATTGCAAATACATGCAACATATGGCAAGAATTTGGGAATAGAGTTTCTCTTATATTTTCAGTAAAATCTCAAATACAACTTAGTCATTCAAAGTGGCATGCCAAAAAATCATAGAAGTATAAATTAAGCCAACTAGGCACTCTGCTTAAACGAGAGACTCAGACTCTCATCCACAAATGTCATACAACGATCAAAAGTGATCAAATGCTCTCCAAACTCAATGAATAGAAGCAAGACATTGTTGTGAGTTCTCACAAAAAGTGCATAAACTTGTCCAAGACAAAACCATCTCAATCAAAAATCCACATGTGGATACATACAACATAAGCATGGCATAAGCTCATTCCCATATGAGTAGCTCTTTGGAAACTCCACATCTCTGCTATCTGTATACCCGTGAATCCATCACCTACGAGCTATCAAGAGCTCGATTTGTATTAGCATATGCATACATAACATAAATTCCACACATAACGAATGTGTGTTGGAAACCTCTGTGAAAAACCACACAATCTAAAGCATAAAGCATCGCGGAATGTTCGTCGGTTACAAAATGCACAACTTGTAATCTTGCACACTATCTCGTTGATCAAAAACCTCATCGGTCAAAAACCAGACACATGGATAAGAAACCACTTGTCCGCATATGACATACATTTCCTCCGACATTAGTGCCGGGGAAAAGTACAATCTAGCTCACAAAATCCCTGTGAAGGTCAAGTTGTACCTATCATGGTGGCCGTAGACATCCGAGAGTCGATGTCGCTTGTCAAAAAAAACGTACTTCCAGAAGATCATTGGATCCATGTGTGTCATGGCGTATCTGTGCACGAGAAGAAATCAAAACACTGGAAAAGAGCCTAGACCCACTCTCTCTCGCTCTCGCTATGTTGAGGAAGTGGCCAGATAGACTCGTTCCATCTACCTCTGTGTGTATCTATGCAAGAGAAGAAATCAAAACACTAGAGGAGAGACTAGACCCACTCTCTCTCGTTCTCGCTATGTCAAGGAAGTGACCAGATAGACGCCGTCTATCTACTGTGTGTGTGTGTGTGTGTGTGTGTGTGTGTGTGTGTGTGTGTGTAGCTGTTTAAATCTTAAGTAATAAGACATAATTGAATTTTTACATTCAAAAGACAGCTGGCCAAGGAATAATGAACTGATATGTACAAAAATAACTCAGTATCAGAATTATTTAGGTACAATGATTGTAGGGAAGAGGTCCTCTTTCAGTAAGGTTGGTAGTAAAAAAACATCCCCGTTCCTCAGTGGGTATTTCATCACAATAATGTTGCTTGCCAAAGAAAAGAAAACCCTCCAAGATAAGATAGAGTCCTTACCTGCATCCATCCAACCAAGACAAAAATTCAATTAGCCTTGGATGTGTTTTACAGGTATCAATGGCCATGTCAGTTGTTATCCATGTCCATCTTATAGATTTTAATTACTTTAGCCAAGCTTAGGTTATTAGATTTTTTTAGCAGTCTTTACATATTCCTTCAAAAATCAATGGTACAATCTACCTTCTAATCTGTGTGGTGAAGTCCAAAAAGTTTAAGCCATAGCTTGGTAGCTATGCTTGAGTCCATAGTAGCAAACATATACTTACTAATCAATAGAGTATCAAAAAAAGACTCCATTTTTTCAAGTGGAACCTCATTTCGTGAGCCATATCTCGGTATTTATGCCATGTTTTGAGGGTACCAGCCATATATTTACCTTCAAACTTCCCAATTTTTCTCCATAGCTTGATAGCTATGCTTACACTAACAATAGCATCCATATACTTACCAAAATCAGAAATAGAGTATCAAGTGGAACTTTATGTCATGAGCCAAAGGTCAGTTTTTTACGCCAAAGCTGAGAGTAATCTCCATATACTTACCTTCAAAACTTCAAGTTTTTAAGTTCTTAGTATTCAATACAGTTCAGCATTGTTCAGTCCTGTTTTTCTCCAAGATACTTTCAAGCTTCCACCGTCATGGGTGCTAGATGGGTTAAAATAACCTTAACTCCTTCTCCCCATATGAAATCATGAGGGAAAGTATTATGAAGAAGTCCAAGAGTTTCCATATTGCATACAACAGAAAAGCCAAACGTATCCTTGTCGATGTCAGACAGAGTTTCATCACCAAAACAAACACAAGCTTTCAGAAAGTCCAAGGTTTCATTCACATTCCATGCGGTTACTAGCCTTAGCTATAGGCCAGAGCTAAAATGCATTAGCTATATATTTTTACCCCCCTTTTTTTTAAGAAACCCAAGTGATTCATCATACAAAAAATTGTAATGTCCGGTTACTGTTAGGCCCGCAAAAAGAAGAAGACCAGTGTCGGCTAAAACAGAGCCCCAAAAAAACCAGTGTTGGCTAAAACAGAGCCCAAAAAAAGCATGTATCGGCTAAAACAGAGCCCTTTCTTTTTTCTAAACATACCTTAGTTAGGTCGGTAAACGGCAAGACCTGCAACGGCTTAAGCCAAGCCAAGAAAACCAATGATGCACAGTTTTTTTTCTAAGACCAGTCGACATCAAATCTCCCCAATTTTTGCAATAGGTTCCATTAGGTGTGCTTTCAATCAGTCAGACGATGCCTTGCTACCATATTTAAGGGCTACAACAGTTTTTTGAAAAAAACCAGTCTACGCAGAGTACTTGCCCAAACAAATTCTTAAATTAAACCCCTAATGAATGTTATACAGTTCAACGCTATGCTATGAGAACTACTACAAGTAGTACCAACGTAATGTTTTAATATTTGAAGCAACAGATAACCAAAGCTCAAAGATTTTTTTTCTCAAAAAGAGGCCTAGAGAAAAACCTGAGTATTTTGCGCAGTGAGCTCCATAGCTCGGACAGTGAAGCAAACGGTATATTGCCTTTAGTCAGAACAACAAAAATACGAACAAGCTAAGTGAGGGGCAAAGTGCACCCTCACCTTTTTTATAGAGGTTGAGCTGCATTTTCCTGAGCGTGATCGATGAGAGAGGCAAGCCTCCCTGCTGTGTAGCGTCTTCAAGTGATGCACAGAAAGCCTTGCAAGGGGAGATCCATCCCCAGGATGCGCAGGCCGCCTACTATTTGCAATGAGAGCCCGGCATTTTTACTCACGCCCAATTCTAGGAGAGAATTATTATGCAAGGGCATAGTCCCATAGGCCATAAGTGGCATGTAATGAGTCAGTATCCCATGAGTGCTTCAGAGGGGGGGGGGGAGGGAGGTTTTATTTAGGAGGAGGGAAAAACTAAAGCATTAAAAGTACCACAGTGTGTGTGTGTGTGTGTGTGTAGCTATTTTATCATAAATAATAAGACATAATTTGAACTTTTACATTCAAAAGACAGCTGGCTTCAGAGAAAGAGAAATGATAAGTACAAAAACAACTCAGGGTTAGAATTATCTTTGTACAATGTTTGTATGAATGAAGCCTCATTCCAGTATATAGATAGAAGTACTTCCCTTGCAATAGGTGTATGTATAATCCTGTATTGGACAATTGCTAAAAGCCAAAAAAAACCTTCCAAGATAAGATAGAGTCCTTACCAGCATCCATCCAAACAAGACAACATTTATATTATCCTTGGATGTGTTTTACAGGTATCAATGGACTATACCAGTTGTTATCCATGTCCATCTTTTAACATTTTTTAAAAACATTTGAGCTTAGTCCAAAGTACTTATGTTCTTTTATATATAAGGTTCAAAAAATAAAAATTTAGTATTTTAGTCTTAGCGTAGAGTGCCATACCCCCTACTACTTCAAATGGTAAGTTACCCATCACAAAACAACTTTGAGTAAATTAATGGAGCTCCATCTGTGAAGAAGTTTAAAACTTGCTATAAACGAGTATAGACCCATTGTAGAATAAATTCGGAACTGATATAGTTTACAACGTAATCCGATCCTTCCTATTTACTATAAGTCACAAACTCCCATCAAATGGTGAATGTAAATAGAGTTTTGCATTATCCCGTCTTATCAAAAACAGGTGCTAATATGCAGTGTAACTGGGAAAAATCCCATAGGGTCGCCCAAAACAGCGTGTTTTAGCAGGCAATGTACGGCAAAATAGGATTCCAAAGTACACCCAACCATAGGTGTTTCATACCAGTTTAAAAAAGAGACAGTTTTTTTCATGTCAACCAATTACAGCGACAGTACCAATCATAGAAGCCAATAGTCATCCAGGGAATACCCCCATCCCAAAGCATCTTACTGTAATGATAGCGACACATCCATATGCAAGAAAAAACCCCTCTGGGTTGTACCCAAAGCTGTAATGCGAGATACTTACCTTCACAATGGGCAGAGCTTTTTACCAAACCAGTGAGCCATTTATCACAAAGTTAACCGAATAGCTTAAAGTGTAAAGCGGTATCAATTACCATCCAATCATTTAAGTACAACCTTTCCAGAACAATTCTGTTAAGTGCATCCTTACCTTAGGCTAATATGCGTTTATCTGTAAAGAACCGAACCCAGCTGAGGGGTTTAGCCAAAAAAAACCTTTAGTTAGTGCCATTTAGAGTAAAGCAGCCATAAAGTGGTTTTTATCAAAAAACACAGCAGGTTATGCCCCCATATATTAAGCTGTTTCCAAGCATTGTCATGTGACTGAAACCAGTAATCACGGGTTAGACCCTTCCTTTTTTTAAAATTATACCGTACAGTCTGCAGAAAAATATATATTGCATGGTCCAGCCATGTGGTAGTACCCCATTATCACAAGCAAATAAACAGTTTTCTCAGCGCAGCCAGAATGTCAGTAAGTTAAGCCCAAAGAATCAATCATTAACCATATGATGCTATGCATAGCCATTAAAAATCGGGGCTATAGCAATTAACAATACTCCTTAGTGGTGTTACCAAAGCAATGCCATCCCACACCATGGTTTTTACCGATTAACCAACTCATAGCATGCTCTGTCAAGCCAAGTCAATCCACCCATACACAGAGCAATACCATAATAATAATCTCAAAGAAATGATTGTAACAAAACCAGTGAGGCCAAACATGGTAACCAACCTATGTTGTAGCTGTTGCAAGCTCCATTGTAGATGCAGTAGAAAAAAATATAAACAGTTCTCACACTTTACGCAAGAAAAACTCACAGAAGGCTAAGTGAGGGGCAAATTGCGCCCTCACCTCTTAAATAAAATAAGGAGGAAGGCCGCCATCCTTGAATATGTGTAGCATTTAGGTAGTATTGAGTGGAGCGAGCCCCTCCTGCAGGTCTGATCAAGCATGGCCGATTGTCATGCAGTTTTGTTATGGCAAATACCACCATAGCGCCTTCACGGTAGGTTTTAGAGAGGGCAATAAACCACTTAATTTGCAAGCTAAGGGTTTTTTTTAAAAAACCTATTATACTTATAAGGGAGATATCCCACGGTGGATACCTATAAGGTAAATTAGGAAGCTAGTTTAACACAATTGTTATTTGTGCTACATAATCACAAAGGTAAGTACCACTGTGTGTGTGTGTGTGTGTGTGGTGTTGCATACATGCTCTCTGTTGCACTATAGAGAGAAAAACTCACTAGCATTTTGTACTCATCGCTGAAATTTTCAACATTGTCCTACCTTCAGTTTTCACAAACTCCAACGCTCCCACTCTCCAATTTTTTTCATCAACACTCTGGTGTTTTTTTGTTGCCTCATAGCGCTACTGCAAAGAAAGAGTCTCTAGTGCTGCTCTTTTTTATGAGGTTCAACACTTCTCATTAAAGAAAATCTCTACAATGCCTTTTGTTTAATGCTCCCAATACCTTTACTGAGGTGTCAATTTCCTATAGATCTGTGATTGTGGATTTCCTCCTCCTCCTTTTGATTCTATTGCTTTGTGCTAAGGTATTGAACCTTAGCTTCTCTCAAAGCTTTTGCACGTACGTCAAGAGAAGGTCAAGAAATCAAAGCTTTGATACCACTTGTGAGTGTGCAATGTGTGCGTATATGGTAATTAACCCAAGTATTATCAGAGATCCTAAAAGTGATCTATTTGTACTTTCTACCTCTGTGTTTGGTATTGTTTGTTACATGATTAGTGCATCTTGATCACTCTCATCATCATACGGCATGTTATTGTATATGTTTTCATAAATTTCAGTAGATAACCTGAATCTATTTTTCCATCCAGGGATAGGCTCCATGGGAAACCGTATTGCTCTTACAAGGTGTGAGTAGATCATAACTAGAGGTGTATGATTTAGAAGGCTGTATGTATCAAAAATGCCTTCAACTGGCCATAGTACAAGCCTTCAACTACTTTCCCCCCTCTAACAATTTTGTTGTGCCATGCATCCTTTTGTGCCTTCACTGTCTCGTTCCTCTTTTTGGTGCATTTAATCAAATAGAAATCATGTCCTTTCTCTGCTACCTTGGCTGCAAAGTTGTCACCAATTGACAACAATTGACACAAACACTCAGGGTTCCCTTCATACATGGGGAGGTTAGAGACATTATGCATTGGCAAATTGAAATCAGAACTATTATTTTATTTGGCATCATCGTCTTCATCGCTGCAAGGATCGTCTGATTCCAATAATGGTTGGACTATCAAATATTTCCATTCTTCTACATGTTGTCTGTTCTTCTCTCTTGTTTTTTCAGTTCCCACACTTAGCTTTATTAGTTGGGCACCCTTGGCCTTTTAGATGACCTCAAACGGACCCCGAACAGGCCAAAAACATCTTCTCCATTGCCCACAGATACATGAATCACAAAAACATGAGAGTGTACGATATCGTAGAGCGCATGGACTATCCTGTGAATATCCATCAATGCAATGAAATGATCATGAACCTGTAATACACTGACAATCCCATTGGACATTGCGTCGCACATCATCCTTGAAACTAGCCAAAAAACTCTTTGTGTACTTGATTTATGCTGAAATGTTTCATTTAGATAGTTGACTACATCGGCTGCAGACTTCATAGGCCAGCCATCTGGTTTCAACTCCTCATGAGTGAGGGTTCTCTTTATGATTACCTCTGCTCCATCGTGCTCACCTTTTCCATGTCCTGATGCTGAAAAGTTATGCATCATCTGCAGACCTGTCAACCAATAATGCCTAGCCACAAAGTAGAAAGGTCTTCATGCTTTAAACTGAGACACTGCACCATCTGACAACACCCAATGACGTCGTAAAGAATGGCCTTTCTGTTTCAACCACTTGTCATGAAGAAGAAAACAATGTTGTACAAACAAAGTGTCATGTATTATATCATCAGATATGTAAAAATGGAGTGTTTTTTCAACACCACCTCCTGAGTTTCTCACATAAGTAATGTGAATAAGTATTGTAACCTGATTAGACCACTAGTGCATGGACTTTATCTCATTTTCTATTTTAAATCGATAATTCTTGGCAAATTCGATGATCGAAACAACAACATCTGATGGAAACTTGAGTAAGCACTCTTTAAATTGTTGTGCCTGCCACCAAAAAAATGTAGTTATGCTTGATGAAGCTCTTAAGATGAGATGAGAATGGGTCAATAAAAGTAGAGCATCTTATTTGTTGCACTACCAAGTCCTTTCTTTTCTTCTCAGACCCACCTGCATCAACTTGCCCAGTTGAAACATTTGTGAAGATCTTCACAGTGACCTCCCCACTATCCACTGAAATTTCATCAGGACACAATGTCAACCTGTTTATTCCAAATCTAGAGCAAATCCAAACGAGCATTTTTTTGCATAGTATTCTGCATCATGAGCCTTTGGACATAAAAGTGATTCCCACATATCACTGATTCTATGAGACACTAATTGGTTTGCAGTACACTTACCTGAATCATCACTACAGCAAACGGAACATGTGCAGGCATGATCCTTTCCATAATGCTCAAACTTGTTTTGTCGCATCTGATTAAATGCCTCTTTAAAATATATCATTTGGACATGATATACACAGCAACACGTATATCGCTTCTTCATTTTTTGGACAAAGTAAGGCTTTAAAGCCTCAAAACATCTAAGAGAAATTTCCACTTCTGGATTGGCCCTCTTGAATCTTTGGTACAACTCAATCTGTGACATTAAAACAAAACAAATTATGAGAGTAAAATATTAGCCATTTTGTACAGTACCATTTGGTTTTGTACATAAGCAAATGTGGGGTTGTAAAATATTAGCCATTTTGTACAGTACCATTTGGTACAGAATAGTACCTGTATAGTACCAATTTTTGGTACTGTATAGTACCAATTTTTGTATATTTGGTAGAGTACATTAGCAATTGGATTTTTTGCAGTACCAGATTTGGTATAGTAAGACATTAGCTATTTAGTACTTTACCATTTGGTGCAGTAGAGTACCAATTTAGTATTGTTCAATACCAAGTTTGAAACTAGTTTGGAAATTTCTTAAAGAGTACCTTAAATGGTGGTACCAGGTGGATGCCATAAATTACCAATTTGGTGGTATATAGTACCAATTTTGGTACTGTAAGACTTTATCAATGAAATATATTTTTGTTTTGTACTAGGAAATGTAGAGTACCTTGAGTAATGCTATAGGGTGGATGGGGATATTATGTAGTACATAACATGGAATTATATGGTACTCTTTAGTACATTTTAGGGTGCTCCATATAACATGCCACTATATGGTAGATAAATGTACTTTGGCCTACATCACAAGGTTCTATAGAGTACTCAAATCAGATTGAATGTACTATGGTGTACCTTATATGGTAGTATATAGGTAGATGAAGGACCTATGAACATTATTATAGGGTACTCCAATCACATGAAAAGTGCTATTGAGTACCTAATGTGGAAGCATACGGCATTTTAAGGTATAACAATGGAGTACCTTCATATTAATAAAGCTACTATTATACCTTAGGTTGCTACATGTACCAAATGATATACCTTCAGCAAGTTACTAGAGGTATTGTATGAGGTAAAACAAATGGAATACCTTCAAGTACTATAAGTAGAGTACATTACACCTGAGAAAATAGAGAGGCACAAAAGACATTAGCAACGGTTTAAATTTACCTGAGACTCATCGAGAAGATGCATTGGATGTTTGATAACACTTTTTCTTCCAATCCTCTTCCGACATATATCCTTTTTGTTGGGTGAAACTAGAGTCTCTGAGCTCCAAACGACATAAACTAGATCTCTTACTTCACCTGTGACAATGTTACCTTGAGGCAATTATCTTTGACATGCACTCAATGGCAAAACTTCCTCATCATCTTTAATCTCAAGACGATAATTGGCTGCAGCAATGTTTCTCCGATGAACACTCAAAATACCTGCTATCCTTGTATGGTTCATTTGTGTTGTGCCATCGATATTATTCATTACCATCATCAAAGAAGAGCTCATCTGTTGAGCGGGGCACCTTGAGCTGGCTGAGGGTGTTACGGATGCTAGATAGAAGAGTGCTTTCAAAATTAGCTATTGATGTTTGCAGATCCTTAAAAGTAGGATGGAGCAAGTGTTGATGGAATAACTCTGTCTGGATACTTCTTGTAAGCCCTAGTGTCTGTGTGCGCCAAAACTTTGCCTTAGCTGAACAAATCTACTTTCTTGATTTGGCTTCATCCATTAAAGATGGATCTTGCAACCTGCTGCTTTCTTTTTCTTTCCTTCTCTATTCTCATTTCTTAGCAGCCCAATACTCATGCATAGAAGCGGTGTCCATGCTGTGAACACTTGCATTCAGCTCCATAGTCCAATCCCTGTTTAGGCAGCCTTGCACAGTAGTCCAATCCCTATTTGGACAACCTTTCTCATTCACCATGCCAGGAGAAGTAGTTGTGAATTCCATGCCTTGAGGATTATCCATGTTTACGTAGCCATATTCTCATGCTAGGATAACCATTTGTATTCTCTGGTCAATCTGTGAATTCCATGCTGGCAAGAGTGTGGGTAGTGTAGCGAGTTAAAGAGCTACAACTACATAATCGGCTATGTTGTGGACGAGGAAGAAAGATAGGAAGAGAGAGAGAGAGACAGAGAGAGAGAGACTCGTCTATAATCATTACATAGATCTATATATGCTGATACAAACCAAATGTTTTTTTTACATAAAAGAATTCCCCCAAAAAAAAAGATAAAAACGAATTTCCCAATAAAGTGGATAAAAAAGACTTCCCCAAAAAATGCTAATTTTCTACCCAAGAAAAAGTAGTGTCCTTGACAGTGCATATTGTACCACCAAACCATGCTTTCAGCCATCTACACAATACACTATATAGCTACACATTAAGTACTTCCCATAGTAATAAATAGTAATAAAGTGTCCTACTTATTTGTAATATTATGTAGCTATTTAACTCTATGTGCTATGTAGTGTTATCTAGTAAACTATGAGATACTATATACTTATATGGTGGAATATAGTTTTATGTGCTATATAGTGGTAGATGGTAGTATATAGTTCTTTACACTACAATGTTGTATGCACTATATAACTCTATACTGTCATATAACTCTATACTTTGTAATTTTTCATGAATTACACGGGCATTGGTAATTTTACCTTTCATATTCGTCACTTGTGGGACTTTTATTCTTTCTTCAACCTTGCCACTCATATGGACTCTCCCATTCTGCCATCATAAACTAATGAATATTCTCTAATCTTTCCCGATGGGGGGCAATCTCTACAATCAAGCTTGAAGCATCTAAGTCCTCAAAAGCATAAGAGCAATTGCAATTGCAATTCCTGGTGCCATCATGAGAAGGTTCCTAGAGGCTTGTTGTGCACACAAGGATTTAAAAACAAAGGACTAAGGCTTCCACCTTGCCAAAATTCCCAATGGTTGGCGTTGGATACAATGAGAACTTCCGATTGCTTCATACCTCGTAGCACGAATCAAAACATCAAAAATTCCAACCTTGTTTTTGGTTTCTTCATCATTGCCAACTTTGGAACTTGCATCTACCCAAGATATTTAGCAATTATTGCAGCCCAGCAGAAGGTGAAGCCTCCCGTAGACATTTTGAAATAAATGTAAAGGAAGTCACTATGGCCCTTTAATGAAGGGACCCATTTAGTAAACAAGCTGGCTCTCCGCCTCTGCAAACCATGGCACTCCCTTCCAATGAGAGACAGAGAGAGAGAGACCAGCTATTCTTTCCACCCACATGGCTCGACTCGAGAAAATCATGCCCTTTCTACACTCGCCCAAAAAGCCTCCATATCAACACTCCCATTTGATGCATACTCCCGTTCTCGCGAGAGGGAGTGCCAATAAAGGCACAAAAGAACTTGGTATGTCTTTCTTCCTCTTGTTTAACATGTGTGCCCTTTTTACAACAGGCTCAAAAAACTCAAAACTCTCTCTCTCTCTCTCTCTCTCTCTCTCTCTCTCTCTCTCTCTCTCTCTCTCTCTCTCTCTCTCTCTCTGGGGAATGCCAAAAAAGGCACAAAAAGCCTTGGGCACCTTTCTTCCTCCTCTTGTTTAAAAACACCAAAACGTATTTCAAACGGTATATGCCACATTATTTTCAAAGGAGTTCACTGTCTAAAATTGTGACTGTTTCAGGGGCTAACTTCGGCCTTTTCTTCATGTTGTGATGAATCCCAAGGGGTAGCTCATGTCTATATGCAAAAAGAGCTTCACCTCCATCCCAATAGCTCCAATATTCCTTTGCGCCAACGTCCAAATTCCATTATTATGTAAAACCTTGCCCCATACAAGAGCTTGAAACACCAACAGTTTCATGAAAGCCTGTGTTTGCAACATGAGGTTCTACTAACAGAAAACTTGGAAATAAGGTAAGTGGAAGAGCTATCAGATAATAATATGTAATACAACTTTGTTGCAGAGTAGCATACAGACACAACAGCAATTGTCGAAACCCTGGTTTGCTAATCAGCGGTAACTGATAAGAAAATCCTGGTTTAGTTTTTTATGTTGTGAGAAGAATAGTATCAACATAAAAACAAACAGCAACTCAAAAAAGTTAGTGGCCTCGCTATGTCATAATGTTACTTGGCACAAATTCTGACTAAAGACAATACCAATATCATCCTCAGTTGCTCAATGTCAAGGTGAGAATCCTACCAAAACTTTGACTTTGAATGCCCACAAGTCCTAACCCCAGTTTCAACTCACAAGTTTAATATTTTTGGGTACTTTGGGGTCCTTTTGGTACTTTCTGTAGGAACATATATGTATATTGTGTGCTACGAATTGTGATGTACATATTAGGTCTTTAAGTACCATGTTTTGACTTGAGGTACTTTACTTTTGGTACTTCAATATTTCTGGGAACTTTGGAGACCTCATTTTGTACTTTTTGGTACTTTATATTTTTACTTTTGTGCTTTGGGTACTTCACATCTGGTAGTTTTATTGTTTGGAACTTTTCATACTGATTATTTGGTACTATTTACTATTTGGTATTTAACATTTGGTACTATTTATTGTGTACTAGATTGTTGTGCTTTGGTAGGAGCATGATATACTTAACAAGTACTTTAAGGTATTGTCTGCTAGTTTTGCTACTTACCATATTGGTTACTGTTTTCTATTTGGTACTACTTAGTGCTTATTAGATTATTGTCCTTTGGTACAAGTTGGTCCTTTAGGTACTCTGAACATTGGTACAGTTTACATTTGGTATTGTCTGCTATTTAGTACTAGTAATTGTCATGACATTTACATTTGCTGTTGTTTACTTTTCTCTAGGACACTACTTTGGTAATATTCACTGTCATGACATTTCCATATGTGACATGCAGAGGAAATGTGGTGTCCTCGAAACTGAGTGTGAAGAGGCTCAGATCCAGAGTGAATTTGTCAGAATGATAATTGCAAAATTCAACTAAGGAAGAACATTCATATTATTTCCAAGGCCCCAGATCAAGGATGAAGACAAGACAATCTATGCTTTAGGATCTTCTGTTGCTTGTGGGGAGTGCTTGGACTCCATCCATGTGGTTGGTTCTTTCATGCTGGCTGTAGGCTGCTGTAGGCACCAATACCACCCTCTCTATTTCGTTGCCACTCTAATGAAAAAAGACATTTGTGCGAAAGGTGGATGCAAGGAGCGCATCTCCGAAGTGGCCAAGACCTGGGCTCACAACAAGGGACGTGTTCAGAAAAGTAAGCAACCGTCTTCGTTCTTGTTTTGAACAAAATTTTGGTTTTTCTTATCGTAAAATGTTTGTTTGTTGGTGAACTATGTAGAATACGAGGTCAAAGAGGAGTATACGGACAACCATGTTGCAGACAAGCACTCCAAGGTTGGACATATGTTTGATAAGGAAATGGCAGATGGTGGTAAGTTCTATGATGTGGATATGCACGAGGTTGCTACACGCACATTTTAAGGCATGTCAAATGAAGTGCAATCAGACAAGTTAGATGAAGACAAGGACACCACCACAGGGGCCCATGAGGGAGTAAATGACCGCAAGGAAGAGCCGGGCCATGACGTGCTACCAAATCAAAGGTGGTGTGCTTGGTGGTGCTTTGGTCGATGTATAGCAGCCAAACAAGGCTTTTTGGTGGGTTGGGGGGGGGGGGGGGGGGGCACATGGTAGAGGACAAGGGAGAGGTATAGTATGTGATTGAAGGATTCCTTCAAATCTTTCAATTCATGGATTTTATTTTAGACGAGTGACTAGGATGATTAGGATTGCTATCTAGAAAAAATATAGAGTTTGTAGTTACCATGTCAAAGTAACTATTTAAAGCCTTGAGTAATGTAGCCAAAAAAAATCTTAGATTAAGAAGTATACTTTAGCTATTTCGAACTAGAAAAATTGAAGCTTTCTACTAGTTTCAGCCGTTTGCTTGTCAGTTTGCCACATAATACACACTTTGTTCCTAGTTGGGCAATCAATGGTTGGGGCAAAGAGTACTTTGCCTAAGGAGGCTGCTAAATCTCCCATATAGGGCCATAAGAAGGCAAGCAACTCCACAAAATCTATGAAGATGATACATTTAAACAACATCTCCTCTTTGCAAGGAAGCTGCCGGGTGTTTGTATACAGAGGATGTTTCCGAATGTAGTTACATATGTTTGTAACTTGCAAGGATGTTGCAACACTAGGGTTTTGGGCATAGACCAAGAGAAGGCCTTTCCCCAACCTATGCTTACATCTCGAAGGCGTGTGGCCTTAGGGGCTTTCGGAAGAAGATTTCATACTTGGTGGTACATATTGGAGATCCCAATGCCCACCCTGTGTGAATTGACCCCTACCAAGCTACCGTTTACATCGAGCGGAGCCACTTGGAAATGCCACCATCACTGATCAATGCGGCTCATGTGCATGCATGCAACACCCAACACAATGCCCATGAAATGGAAAGGGGGAACGAGCCATAACTCCTCTCTCTTCCCTTTCTCAATGAAGACCATCTCCCGTATAAGTACCCTAACACCTCATCCCCAACACTCGTACGTGGGATTTTTGTAACAAGACTTGATTTCGAGGTGTTTTAGTAATAAATTTTTGTTTTCTAGGAAGTTTTTGTCATTTTAAAGTTAGTCCACTGTGTAGAAGGATGTGTGGATTGTTTTCGTCCGATAAAATTTTTTGATCCGGAAGCACTTTCTGGGGCATTTTTGAAGCGTTAACGTGGGATTTTGAAAAAGTGATGTATGAAGCGATTGAAGCCTGCGTACAAGGAACAACTTTGGTTCTTTGAGTCTTTAGAGAATTTTGATGTTTTGATGCTTGTTGCAGGCCAAAGATTAAGAAAAAAAGTTGGATTTGCTGTTTTTTGCATCGTTTTTGTAGAAAATGCTGTTTTGCAGGTTGATTTTCAGCAAATCGGAGCAGGCTATGGAAATTTTCCATCACATAGCCGTCGAAGAGCGTAGCGAGGGCAACAAGATTGTATGAGACGGACTTGGGCTTTTTGGCTCCGTTTGGGAGTTATTTCAGTTGAAGACAGCTGAAAAATTGTGGACGGATCGCTTCGCCATCACGTTTTTTTTTACCTTTTCTCGCAGGTATATTGGCACGCAAGTCGAGTCGACCGAGTGCCAAAAATAGAAAAGCGGCTATTTTAAGAGGTCGCAGGCTTTTGGAGAGAATAGAAGACGGGTGGTGCGTTTTTGGGGGATTCACCATTCTCTCTTCTGCGAGTGCGAGTGCGAGTGCGAGTGAGACGCTGCATGCAAGCGAATTGAAGCTCGGGGTGGTCGGAGGTTCGAGCTCCGTACAACGGAGTGCGCCCATATATATATTCAATTGCTCCTCTGTTTATCAAACACTATCAATACAAAGATTTCTTCCTCTGTTTTGTTGTCTATCTCTATTATTCGGTTCCCGTGACATATTTTTTTCCACCATGTGCCACTTCCATGAGAGATCCCCCCCATGGTTATTGGAATCCGTAAAATTTTCAAAAGAAAACCTTTTTTTTGTAGTACTTTGAACCACAATAACTTTCAGCTTTAGAGTCAGATGGACCTCTTGTAAAGCCAGTGAAACTCTACTTTGTCGACTTTCCATTTTTAGAACCCCATTGCAATTGCAAGTTGAAAACCAAAAGGCATTTAACAGAAGTTCCCAAAATGGATAAATTCACTTGCTTGCAACCTCATTGCTAGATTGCTAACTGCCAACTTCCCGTCACAATATCTTGGTGCTTGTAGCCTTGATTGATGAGTTGTCACTTTTGACTAGCTTCAAATACCTTATACACCCTCTGTAAACACTGAAGACTTGAGAAAACATACAATGGCACATATACAAAGGTAGTCAAAATGGTGTAGAAGCGATCCTTGACAAAACATCAATTGCTCCTATGTTTACCGTCCCGGTTCGGATTGTAGATGTGAAAAGATCGACATGATCCATAAATCAAACACTTTAGTCCTATTGATTCACATATGCCCTGATCATCATCCGTGCAATCCTGTGAGGATCTACAAAGCAGTTTCCCCTTTAATGCAAGATCATACACCTTGTAGATTGATGAGCCATCTAGGAACCAACCTAGAGAACATCTTGAAGACCACCTTTTGCTACATAATCAATGCATTATGAACATCTTGAGTAGCCCCTCTTGATTAGCCCCAAATAGAGCTTCCTGCCTCAAAACCCAATAAAGACATGCATCCCTGGATAGCCCTAGTTGTACCTGATCTTTGTACTTGCTTTTTCACCTTGGCACATGCACTGGTAGATGCACATGGCCTTGCGTGCTCCTTATTTTAGCTACACCAATGATGCTATATAATCATGTGAGTCCATGTGAAGGGTGGACCACCACAAGCCTAGTGCAAGAATGGTGCACCTTCTAGGCTTCTAGTGATCCTGATAAATAAATAGCATACTCTTTCTCCCTCTAGGCACTTTTTAGAACTTATAGATACGAAGTTTCAAGGGCACATATCTCGAAGTTTGCAACCAAACAATTGCAACATAATTTTCTCTAAGAATGTGGTATTTCCTCGACTCTATGATTTTGCTTTTGGATTTCAATTGATTCACATAACCATGTTATCCTCGAGATAATGGTAGATAAGCTCTAAATACGTATCCCATATAATTTTGGCAATCCCATAGGGTGATATGATACAATGTTGAGTGTTTGCAAAATTTGTTGTATTTTCAATGGGTGCAAGCATGGACAAAGTCTATCACATCTTGTGTCATGTGGGCCACCATAGACCTTGGAATTAAAGCACCCTAGTCATGGTTTGGGGCTAGGTGTTGCCCACATGGAAACCTATGGGAATGGTGCACAAGGAGAGAATACTTGTTGGGGCATGACACTCTTTAAGGATCAATTCATCATCCTTCTAATACAAATGGCCTGCTATTAGCTGGAAAGCATAGCGCTCTCTTAAGAATCATGGTGCATGTTTTATTGAAACTGGGAGGTATAGTAGTAGTGGTGAGGAGCATCACAATGTTCTTGGTCCATTCTGGAACCCATTCAATGGAAAAGAGTAAAGAACGGGGAAGGTCATCATTCACCCGGATGGGATCCTGCCCTGAGGTTAATTTAGAAAAGTGGTCTACGTGTTGGTGCTTTCCTCTTCTTGATCGCCACCTCAAGATTGAATTCTAGCAAAATTATAAACCAACACACTATCCTACCCATGTTGCATTGTTTGTGCTTCATGGTTGATGAGCAAGAAAAAATACTTTGCAAGCAAATGGCGTTAAAACTTCTCTACCTACATTGATAGCCCCTCGCGTTCCATGGTCGTGTGATTTTTCTCAGCGAGGTTCAATTTTGGCTAGCATATGCAATAGAAAGAAACTAGATTTCCGTCAACAAGCTGGGCCAAGATGTAGCCAGTGGCATAGTCACTGACATCAATATGTGTATGAAAGATGTTACCCCACTCCATTGAGGTGCTTTCAGAACAGGAGTGTCACCAATGCAGATTTGAGCTTCTCAAAAGCCACGTGCAACTAGTAATTGATATAAGGGCCGATCTATCTTAGGACACATGTAGAAAAGTCCTCGGGAGTACTTATGATGGCGAATGAAAACTTGTACAACTCATGGGCTTGCCAACTTGAGAAGATTTATGATAACCAACATTTTATCTCAATAAGTGATGATACCATAGTTGGGACACTAAATGGCCAAGAATGCTGCCATGCCTAACTATCAGCGTTCGGAAAAAATGTGTCTCAGCTTAATATGGTGCCGTTTTCAATTTCAAAAATGCGGTTGAGGGCAGGGGGAAAGGAGAAATACCGCCCCAAAATAGAGAAAAATAGTGTAAAAACCCGAAAAAAACAACCTAACTTTCTAAAATTTCCTCTTGACAAAATGAAAGAAAGGAATTTTGTATATTTGGAAAAATGATTTTTCCCGAACACTGCTAACCATAGAGTTTTAGTGTGGCATTGTCTAATTTGGCTCTAACTTTAACGACACGCTTTACTTTTTAAAAAAGCATAAGAATGGCTAGCGGAGGAGTTTGCGCGCGCGTAATGTTTCTAGAAAGCATTTTCCAGTATCATAAAAAGCAAAGTTTACGCGGAAAGCAATTAGCAATAGCCGTGCTAAAAGGAGGGTTTAGGGTTATAAAAGGAGGCCGTGCGGCCATTTCCATTTTGTGGCATAAAACTCGAGCAGTTGCAGCTCGGTGCTTCCTACTCAGATTGTCGTCTCCAATATCCTTCCACCATGGCCAACCTTAGGCAGACGCTTGCAGGTATACGCAAAAGGTCTGCAGATCAAGAGGATCTCTTGCAACGTCATGATCAGCAACCGAGTATATCATCATCACCAGCAGCGCCTTATTATAATGAGAAGCAACGGCTGACTAGGACAGCCCAAGCTCAGGAGCCGCATCCTCAAACACAATGCCTTCCTCGCGAAAGATGAAGGCTCTGCGCCTGTGCAACAAGACGTCGATGATGCGTCAGCTAGGGATCTGCATATTAATCAAGGCGCCCCGAGCTCTATATTAAGTAAGGATTATGGTATCCTGACGGACATGGAGGTGGCGTCCATCTTCTTGAGCTTTATAAGCGAGGTCAATAATATTGCGAATTCCAAGCTGCAAAATCTATACAAGCAACGATGTCGTGCTGGCTCTGATGATCATCAACAGCATCACGCCATGGCCAACGTCAACAAGCTCCCAGTACAGCAATTGGATCCAAGCAGATCAAGCGACACATGAAGATCGGCTCATCAGCAACGTCTGAGCAAGGCCAGCATAAAGATGTTCGCCGGATCATTGAACGGGTCGCATTGACGCCCGGAAGGTCCAATTAGAATCAAGCTCATTAATTGTTGCAGCTAAAGTACTGGAATGAAATTAAATAGCTATAAATTGTATTGCATAATGGAGCTAGGGTTTTGGTTCTTAAGGAGGCCTTCACGTGCTGCTAACAAATTAATCATGTATAACAAGCTTACTTTGACTTGTATTAAATTAATGGCATTACTTTGACTTGGATCAAATTAATGGCATTACTTGCCTTGTCGACGTAGTTTCTATCCCTGATTGAAATTCCAATATTTAATTTCTCCAATTGCAGTTTTTTCACTTAATGGACACCCAACTTTAGATGAGATTATGGTAATAGAATTTGGCTCGCGTTTCCTCAGGCTTCTCTTAATTAGATGATCCTGTTTATATAATTTTCTTTATTTAACATCCATTAATTAAGTGGTCCCACTGAAACGTTCTCTTGAATATTGATTTTACGTGGAAAATTTCCATATCGTTGTCCCATGTAGCATACGTCTTTTTCATCAAGGAAAACGTACTGTAGATTATCATGCCTCCATGAAACATGCATCCCACATGGGTCCTTCGCTTTCCATGAGGCAAAGCAGGTTTTGAGGTTTCAGAGCGACGAAACACGTTTTTAATGCTCAGATTAATGTAATGGCTAGATATCGACCATGCAAAAAACTCTACTTCGCATACAACAATTGTGTTTGGACATGCCAAGATTGAAGCTCTCGGACCTAGAACATAAGAGTTGGCAAGGTGATCGTTGGCGTGCTTCATCCACAAATTAAGAGTGCACAATGCCAAATAACAATCAAATTGCAGTATACTTCATACAAAAAGTTTTGTGTACAAGATATATTAAGACGAAGGGTAGACTAGGTAAGCAAACCACACAATGGAAGTGTGGATTTGGAAGGGCCAAGGAGGGTCCCAACAACAAAAAAAAGAGGCAACCCCCGTCCCCTCCAAAAAGAAAAAAAAAAAGAGGCCTATTGAGCTACTACCATAGGAGCATGATCAAATGATAAAATGGTCACCCCAAGGGGCCATGTGTTGAAGTTTCACTTTTTCTCCCCCAGATTGTTTCCAGCACGCTAGAGCTCAGTGCTTTTTGATGCTTCAATATGGAACGGATCTCTAAACCTACCTTCTCTATTAGCATAATCAACACATTGTTGGAAAGCTTCTCTATCCTTGTCACCTGAGAGCAATTGTTTGCATGCCGTTTTCAAAGTCTCCCATGACCTCTCTGTTAGAGCCTTGACTATGTAGTTGAATTTTGGAACCAAAATAAATGCCGCTCCATGCAAACGTGTACGCATTTGGGCCCAACATCTTTTTGCAGCCCCTGTTACTTGTGCCTTTTCTCTAGTAAATTGGTTAAACTATTTTGTTTGTCTACTAGCTTACGACATCAACAACATCTTTTTGTAGCCCCTACTGTTTGAACGCATTTACCTGGAAAGTAAATTAGCGTAGCAGGTAGGGTTTAGGGTTATAAAAGGAGGCTGTGCGGCCATTTTCATTTTGTGGCATAAAACTTGAGCAGTTTGTTGCAATATTGCCCATCGGTGCTTCCTACTCACATTGTCATCGTCAAGGTTGTTGTGCGCCCCAATATCCCTTCACCATGTCCAACCTTAGGCAGACACTTGCAGGTATACGCAAAAGGTCAGCAGATCAAGAGGATCTCTTGCAACGTCATGAGCAACCGAGTATATCATCATCACCAACAACTTATTATAATGAGAAGCAATGATTGACTAGGGGACAGCCCAAGATCAGGAGCCGCATCCTCAAAGACAATGCCTTCCTCGTGAAAGATGAAGGCTCTGTGCCTGTGCACAAGTTGATGCTGCGTCAGCTAGGTTTGCAATTAATGAAGGTGCTCCGGGCTCTATATAAATTTTTGGTGTCAATAGGCCTTAGGAGCTCCACATAAGCTTGTCAATACCACATACCTTCTCTATATTATGCCAAAACATCAACCATTGGATAAGATGCATAAAAGTTTGGGTAGCACCTTGATAACTTGGATACTTTTAGATCTCTTTCTAGGGCTGTATGTAGGAATTATATAGTTTACATTTTTATACAATCTCAATATACCTCAGAGTTGTGGAAGCAAGATAGTGTTGGCAGTGTCCTGTCCAACACCCAAATCGGCGATAATGCATCTGAGCCATACAGAGTCAACCGTAGTTGTCAAGACTTGCCCTATACTCAGCCTCACAACTAGAAGTGGCCACAGTAAATTTCTTCTTTCTCAACCATGATGTACGTGAACTGCCAGCATGAAATAAAAACCACTTGTGAACATCTGCGTGTCAAAACAACCAACCCAATTTGAGTTCGAAAATCATGTAAGTCTGGCGTAAATGATCCCCCCTTGGGATAAAACTAGCCAAGATATAAAGTGCCACTCAAGTAGTGGAAAATCCTTCTGAAGTACTACCAATGCTTAGACCCTGGATATGCATCAATCTGTTGACCTGTGAGACTGCAAACTGAATATCCAACCTCGTGTTGCATACATAAATGAGGCAGCCAACAACAATTTGGTAAAGAGTGACATCAACAAGATCACCAACATCATGTAGACTTAACTTCAAACCAGCTTCCATGGAGTGGCAATAGGTTTGCAATCCTCAAGTCCAAACTTACATAGAAATGTCTCTATGTAGCTTCTTTACACAAGGCAATACCACCATCACACTGCTTATTGTCTGCATAGACATTAATCAACATCATTTTGCCCCATTGAGTGGATATCTGAAAAACTGAGCATTGACCATTTGGATGATCCAGAATCCAGATGGGATGAAGAGATGTCTTAATGCAAGTAAGCTCCGGGAATCCCCCTTTCTTTCCTCCATGAAGCACTCCATACCTCTATAGTGCATATGTTGCCTTGCCTTGTCTTTCCTTTTATGCTCTTGAACTAAATACACATCAATCTGACTAGAAAACATCCACTTATTAAAATTGTGCAACCTTGAGGGTCATTCTACCCTTTTACATTAAAGGTTGCAAACTTCATACTATATGAACCATGTGTGTTTCCTTCTCACTATCTGTTTCTTGCATATGCACTTCTAGATGAATGCCTCATGGGTCGGTTTCATTGTTGGATATTTTTGTTTCTTGGCTAACTCATGGGTTTCCATGATGTTTTCTATGGAGGTTTCACGAGATAGCATGTCCTCCATGAGGGCTTCATAATAATTATGTGAGATATACCCCAAGGAGAAGCCCCTTGATTTAAATAATTCCCAGGTAGCAGCTGTGAAACATCCCCATCTACCACTCTCTTGACTTTCTCTGCTGGTTTTGGATTTTTTGAAGATGATGGAATGTTACTACTCCCCACACTAGGTTTAAAACAAAGTCTTGGGTTGGGTGGTTGCCTACCACTAGGTGTCCTTGCATAAAGTGGGGATGATCCACCTCCTTGTTATTGTTGTAGACACTTTTCCTCTATCAACTTTGGAGACATTTTTCCCAAAGATCTGCTCTTGCGGGACCATATTTTTGCTCCCAGATAAGATGGGATGAGGTGAGAGGCAGTAGATATTGTAGGGTAGTTTTTTGAAAAATGTCGTGAGTTTCCACAATGATATCACAACCCAGCAAGATTCCCGATTTCATAAAACACAAGCACTACAAGACGTCTTTAATGTAGCGATGCTCGTAGTGCAACGCTCAGATGGGGAAAAGCTCGGCCTCGCTATAGGCGTCGCTATGTAACAAAGACTATAGAGAGGCTCATAGAGACGCTTATAGTGACATTCATAGCGACGCCGACCCTTAAAAATAATATGAGAGCACCAGAAACTCAGATCTGTATATCTGAGTTTCGGTGCTCTCTGCACAATAGGTATACCTTGCCCCCCCCCCCCCCCCCCCCCCCCCCCCCCCCTCTTCTCTCTCTCTCCTCTCACACACACACACACACACACGAGGAGATGAGGGAGAGCGAGGTATGCTCCCTCCCTCTCCTCTCTCTTATATTCCCTTCCCCTCTTTCTCTCTCTCTCTCTCTCTCTCTCTCTCTCTCTCTCTCTCTTTCTCTCTCTCCTCTCTCTCTCTCTCACACACACACACACACATTGTGTGTATGTGTGTGTGTGTGTGTGCACGCGCACGCGTGCGTGTGTGGTGTTGTGTGTGAGAGAGAGAGAGAGAGAGAGAGAGAGAGAGAGAGAGAGAGAAGAGAGAGAGAGAGAGAGAAGTTAAAGAGACATATAAAGAAAGTAGAGAGAGAGAGAGAGGTTAAAGAGAGGGATAACAAAAGTAGAGAGAGAGAGAGAAGAGAGAGAGAAAATAGAGAGAGAGAGCTAAATAAAGAGAGACAGCGAGAGAGAGAGAGAGAGAGAGAGAGAGAGAGAAATGAAATGAATGATAATATTTAACGTCTTCAAAATGCCGAAATCACTTATGAACCAATCCGATAAACTCCTTGTGGATCTTATCTAATGTTGGGGTACAAACATACAAGTGAAGTAAAGTGGAAGACTAAAATCATCATCAATTTTCAGCATTGGGCGTTGTTTGAGAAAGTAGTGCATTGGTCGGTGAAGAGCTTCGTCAATGTCCGCCTTGTAAATAGACATAATGTGTGAAGTTGAGGGTTGCCAAAAAAAATTATGCTCTTTGAGGTCGTACCGATGGAGCTGATGGTAGCAGGTCTTATGGTGTTTGTAAGCGGTGTTTTTCATAATTGGAGCAAACCATAGCCAAATCTTGTGCTTCCCCTTTCCCCCTTCTTGCATTTCCTTGCTCAAAGTTTTTGGTGCCAATTGTGTGAGTTTGTGTGCCCCCCGGGCCATTTGTGTGAGAGAAAGAGAGAGAGGTGTGTACTATAAGATTGCTAAAACGGGCAAAATCATGATGTGTTTTTTCTATCAATTGTGTGGAGTTTGTCTTCATTGGTAGGCGTTGGTGCACCCAAAGTGACAACCCTAGCAGAGGACGTAGGCATGGTGTGTATGCTTATAGATGCATGGCAGAGGCTAGAACATATGGAAGATCCTGGACAGATAGGTGACAGCAGAGATATATGCTTTATGTGGGTTTTTAGACCCTAAAGGCTACAAGATGGGCCGGAAAAGGTGGTAGGTGAAGGAGACTCAAGGTGATGGTTTCTAGCTCAAAAATGTAGAGCTTGAAGTGCTAGAGGAGCAAGTCCAGATGGCTCATCAAACGGAGCTACAAAGCGAAAGCCATGGCTATTCAAAGTTGAAGGTATTTGCAAATTTGAGACGGACAGAGCAGGTGATTCCAGGTAGTCCAAGTCATTTTGGAGCTATGGGTGTGTAGTGCTTGATTTATGGAGCCTGCTGGTCTTTTCAGATTGTCGTTTGGAACTTTGGAGGTCAAGATACTAGCAAATAAAGATTGTCGGGGCCAGTTCTGTGTCGGGTTGGTTGCATGGATAGATGTGACATCTAAGATTTTTGAAGCTTTTCTAGGTTTTGTAAGAATTCTATGCAGCAAGTAAAGCCATGGAGTTTACGGCTCGTCAATCGGCACCGGTCCAGATATTAAAGTTTGAAAATGATGGAAGTTGCCGGTCAAGTGGTAGCAAACGGGTTTTTTAGGCGCATCATTTGAGGGCACGGCAAAGCCAAAATGGTAGTGAGGTTTGTACAGTTCGTAGCCAACAAAGAGATCTATTGGTTGGAATTTTGCGGCTCAATCATAGGGTTTGTGCACCAAATGGCATCGGATTGAAATGGTGAGAGGAGGAGAATTTTTATGCAATTAAAATTAAGAGTTGGTGAAGTTTTTGACGATTGGGGCGTGATTTGAAGTGGATCTATCACGTATTTGTGGGTTAATCCCACATGATAAGTACGAGGTGACTTGGTAGAGTACATAAGCACAAGGGAGACGTGCACTTATTGTCGTGGTGTAGGAGTTGAGCTCCGAAGAGTATTCACCATGGCCTAGAGCACGCACAGCATTGTTGTGGTTGTGCCTCATGGACATGATTTGACGTGGGTGGTACCTGGTGGTTTTTGTTGAAGCAAGTGGCGGATAGGCCCGTTATCGATGGCCGTTGACTCTGCAATGGCATGATGTGGTAGAGGCCCATCACACGCCCCGTAAGGGCCAATCATGCCTTGGGTTCCCAAAGGAAGTAAAGCCAAGAATAGAAGGGCATCCTCACATGCAAGGGATACCAAAAAATAGACGAGGAACCAAAAAGGGAGCTGAAGGGAAACCAGATTTTTGTGTTCTACTTGCCGATGCTTATGCCGATTAGGAGCTACAGCTGTATATAGTCGTCTTTGTTGAAAGAAATCCATCATTATTGTGCATCTGGTGTCGATTCCCCTTATCCCTTCTCTTCTTTATTGTGTGCATCTGATTTCGGGCGTGTGTAGGTAGTTGTGTCCCCCCTGATGGTCTGTTTGCACAGAGAGGTTGAGAGAGTTGTGTGTGCGTGAAGGATTGAATCGAGCTATACAAGGTGATTGGGCTTGTTGGTGGTGTCATATTGATGTGTGCAAATGGTGGTGTGCAAACGGTGGTTCGTCGTGAGTTGTGTGAGTTTTGAAGGTGGACTCTAGTGGATTGGGGTGTGTAGTGATTTTCTTGGGCTATAGAGAGGCAGATTACTTGGGTTTTGGGTGTTTCCCTTCCCCCTATCCATCTTCAAGTTCCCCACGGAGGAGCATTGATGCTCCGATTTGAAGTTTAAAGTGGTGTTTGGAAGCCGACAAATGGTTAGCAGATGGTCCAAAATATTTGGAGGTTGTGTTTAAAGGTAGGAGAGATGATGTAGTCAAGCTTTGGGCCCATAATTGGAGGTGTTGAAGACCTTGAAGATTGGTTGGCAGATTTTGAATTGTGGATAATATTGATGCATATGTTGAGACGGATGCAAAAAAGCTGCAAATGGTGTCGTTGCTGATGCCCACAAGCAAAGGTTTGGTACAATGATTTGAAGGGTGATGATCAAAGTTCATGACACGAATTGTGGAGGCAGTTTTTGGAGCAGTTTGGAAGGTGATTGCCCCGACAGAGGCTGGTGCTAAGTGAAATTGTACACAACCAAGAAGTAAGTAAGGATTTTTCTATTTTCCTTGAGGAATTTGAAGCTTGTTGGAAAGTTAGAATCCATGCATAAACAAGCGCCAAGGGATAATGCAAGCACAAAGAGTATCAACTCAACACTCGGATAAATAGATCTCAGCTAAGCATAAAACGCATAACTTTATATACAAGTGTGAGCAAACATTGTGCTCAAATCACGTCCCACAAGGATATGTTAATATGACAATTGCATAAATCTATACTTTAAGCATGTAAACCCCTATAACCAAGACTATTTGTAAAATGTAAGCATTAGACTCACCATTAGAATGTTCGTCAATCAAAAACAATGTACCATAGATCTACCTATAGCCACTATGAGCATACATAAATCTCACTCCTACACAGAGGATACAAGAGCACTAAATCCACATCCAAGCTAACAAAATCTATAAAAGTGTGAGAGTAAATACTTGATCAATGTTAAAATGGAGTAAATCAACCACTACACCATCCTAGAATCAAATTGCAAATACATGCAACATAGGCAAGAATTGGGAATAGAGTTTCTCTTATATTTTCAGTAAAATCTCAAATACAACTTAGTCATTCAAAGTGGCATGCCAAAAAATCATAGAAGTATAAATTAAGCCAACTAGGCACTCTGCTTAAACGAGAAACTCAGACTCTCATCCACAAATGTCATACAACGATCAAAAGTGATCAAATGCTCTCCAAACTCAATGAATAGAAGCAAGACATTGTTGTGAGTTCTCACAAAAAGTGCATAAACTTGTCCAACAAAACCATCTCAATCAAAAATCCACATGTGGCATACATACAACATAAGCATGGCATAAGCTCATTCCCATATGAGTAGCTCTTTGGAAACTCCACATCTCTGCTATTTGTATACCCGTGAATCCATCACCTACGAGGTATCAAGAGCTCGATTTGTATTAGCATATGCATACATAACATAAATTCCACACATAACGAATGTGTGTTGGAAACCTCTGTGAAAAACCACACAATCTAAAGCATAAAGCATCGACCGGAATGTTCGTCGTTAAAAAATGCACAACTTGTAATCTTGCACACTATCTCGTTGATCAAAAACCTCATCGTCAAAAACTAGACACATGGATAAGAAACCACTTGTCCGCATATGACATACATTTCCTCCGAGATTTTCTGCTGGGAAAAGTACAATCTAGCTCACAAAATCCCTTAAGGTCAAGTTGTACCTATCATGGTGGCCGTAGACATCCGAGAGTCGATGTCGCTTGTCAAAAAAAACGTACTTCCAGAAGATCATTGGATCCATGTGTGTCATGGCGTATCTGTGCACGAGAAGAAATCAAAACACTGGAAAAGAGCCTAACCACTCTCTCCTTCGCTCTCGCTATGTTGAGGAAGTGGTCAGATAGACTCGTTCCATCTACCTCTGTGTGTATCTATGAAAGAGAAGAAATCATAACACTAGAGGAGAGACTAGACCCACTCTCTCTCGTTCTCACTATGTCAAGAGAAGTGACCAGATAGACGCCGTCTATCCACCTCTGTGTGTGTATGTGTGTGTGTGGGTGTGTGTGTTGTGTGTGTGGTGTGTGTGTGTGTGTGTGTGTGTTGTGTGGTGTGTGTGTGTTGTGGTGTGTTAGCTGTTTAAATCTTAAGTAATAAGACATAATTGAATTTTTACATTCAAAAGATAGCTGGCCAAGGAATAATGAACTGTTATGTACAAAAATAACTCTGTATCAGAATTATTTAGGTACAATGATTGTAGGGAAGAGGTCCTCTTTCAGTAAGTTGGTAGTAAAAAAACATCCCTTCCTTAGTGGGTATTTCATCACAATAATGTTGCTTGCCAAAGAAAATAAAACCCTCCAAATAAATAGAGTCCTGACCTGCATCCATCCAACCAAGACAAAAATTCAATTAGCCTTGGATGTGTTTTACAGGTATCAATGGCCATGTCAGTTTGTTATCCATGTCCATCTTATAGATTTAATTACTTTAGCCAAGCTTAGGTTATTAGATTTTTTTAGCAATCTTACATATTCCTTCAAAAATCAATGGACAATCTACCTTCTAATCTGTGTGTGAAGTCCAAAAAGTTAAGCCATAGCTTGGTAGCTATGCTTGAGTCCATAGTAGCAAACATATACTTACTAATCAATAGAGTATCAAAAAAAACTCCATTTTTTCAAGTGGAACCTCATTTCGCGAGCCATATCTCGGTATTTATGCCATGTTTTGACGGTACCAGCCATATATTTACCTTTAAACTTCCCAATTTTTCTCCATAGCTTGATAGCTATGCTTACACTAACAATAGCATCCATATACTTACCAAAATCAGAAATAGAGTATCAAATGGAACTTTATGTCATGAGCCAAAGGTGAGCTTTTTACGCCAAAGCTGAGAGTAATCTCCCATATACTTACCTTCAAAACTTCAAGTTTTTAAGTTCTTAGTATTCAATACAGTTCAGCATTGTTCAGTCCTGTTTTTCTCCAAAGACTTTTCAAGCTTCCACCGTCATGGGTGCTAGATGGGTTAAAATAACCTTAACTCCTTCTCCCCATAAAATCATGAGGGAAAGTATTATGAAGAAGTCCAAGAGTTTCCATATTGCATACAACAGAAAAGCCAAACGTATCCTTGTCGATGTCAGAGAGAGTTTCATCACCAAAACAAACACAAGCTTTCAGAAAGTCCAAGTTTTCATTCACATTCCATGCGGTTACTAGCCTTAGCTATAGGCCAGAGCTAAAATGCATTAGCTATATATTTACCCCCCCCTTTTTTTAAGAAAACCCAAGTGATTCATCATACAAAAAATTGTAATGTCCGGTTTACTGTTAGCCCGCAAAAAGAAGAAGACCATGTCGGCTAAAAGAGAGCCCCAAAAAAACCAGTGTTGGCTAAAACAGAGCCCAAAAAAAAAGCATGTATCGGCTAAAACAGAGCCCTTTCTTTTTTCTAAACATACCTTAGCTAGGTCGGTAAACGGCAAGACCTGCAACGGCTTAAGCCAAGCCAAGAAAACCAATGATGCACAGTTTTTTTTTCTAAGACCAGTCGACATCAAAATCTCCCCAATTTTTGCAATAGGTTCCATTAGGTGTGCTTTCAATCAGTCAGACGATGCCTTGCTACCATATTTAAGGGCTACAACATTTTTTGAAAAAAACCAGTCTACGCAAACTTGCCCAAACAAATTCTTAAATTAAACCCCTAATGAATGTTATACAGCTCAACGCTATGCTATGAGAACTACTACAAGTAGTACCAACGTAATGTTTTAATATTTGAAGCAACAGATAACCAAAGCTCAAAGATTTTTTTTTCTCGAAAAGAGGCCTAGAGAAAAACCTGAGTATTTTGCACAGTGAGCTCCATAGCTCGGACAGTGAAGCAAACGGTATATTGCCTTTAGTCAGAACAACAAAATACGAACAAGCTAAGTGAGGGGCAAAGTGCACCCTCACCTTTTTTATAAGATTGAGCTGCATTTTCCTGAGCGTGATCGATGAGAGAGCAAGCCTCCCTGTTGTGTAGCATCTTCAGGATGCGCAGGCCGCCTACTATTTGCAATGAGAGCCCGGCATTTTTACTCACGCCCAATTTTAGGAGAAATTATTATGCAAGGGCATAGTCCCATAGCCATAAGTGGCATGTAATGAGTCAGTATCCCATGAGTGCTTCAGAGGGGGGGGGGGGGGGGGGGGGAGGTTTTATTTAGGAGGAGGAAAAACTAAAGCATTAAAAGTACCACAGTGTGTGTGTGTGTGTAGCTATTTTATCATAAATAATAAGACATAATTTGAACTTTTACATTCAAAAGATAGCTGGCTTCAGAGAAAGAGAAATGATAAGTACAAAAACAACTCAGGGTTAGAATTATCTTTGTACAATGTTTGTATGAATGAAGCCTCATTCCAGTATATAGATAGAAGTACTTCCCTTGCAATAGGTGTATGTATAATCCTGTATTGGAACAATTGCTAAAAGCCAAAAAAAACCTTCCAAGATAAATAGAGTCCTTACCAGCATCCATCCAAACAAGACAACATTTATATTATCCTTGGATGTGTTTTACAGTATCAATGGACTATACCAGTTGTTATCCATGTCCATCTTTTAACATTTTTTAAAAACATTTGAGCTTAGTCCAAAGTACTTATTTTCTTTTATATATAAGGTTCAAAAAATAAAATTTAGTATTTTAGTCTTAGCGTAGAGTGCCATACCCCCTACTACTTCAAATGGTAAGTTACCCATCACAAAAAAACTTTGAGTAAATTAATGGAGCTCCATCTCTGAAGAAGTTTAAAACTTGCTATAAACGAGTATAGACCCATTGTAGAATAAATTCGGAACTGATATAGTTTACAACGTAATCCGATCCTTTCCTATTTACTATAAGTCACAAACTCCCATCAAATGTGAATGTAAATAGAATTTTGCATTATCCCTCTTATCAAAAACAGGTGCTAATATGCAGTGTAACTGGGAAAAATCCCATAGGTCGCCCAAAACAACGTTTTTACAGGCAATGTACGGCAAAATAGATTCCAAAGTACTCCCAACCATAGGTGTTTCATACCAGTTTAAAAAAGTGATAGTTTTTTTCATGTCAACCAATACAGCGACAGTACCAATCATAGAACCAATAGTCATCCAGGGAATACCCCATCCCAAAGCATCTTATTGTAATGATTGCGACACATCCATATGCAATAAAAAACCCCTCTAGGTTGTACCCAAAGCTGTAATGCGAGATACTTACCTTTCACAATGGGCAGAGATTTTTACCAAACCAGTGAGCCATTTATCACAAAGTTAACCGAATAGCTTAAAGTGTAATGCGGTATCAATTACCATCCAATCATTTAAGTACAACCTTTCCAGAACAATTCTTGTTAAGTGCATCCTTACCTTAGGCTAATATGCGTTTATCTGTAAAGAACCGAAACCCAGCTGAGGGGTTTTAGCCAAAAAAAACCTTTAGTTAGTGCCATTTAGAGTAAAGCAGCCATAAAGTGGTTTTTATCAAAAAAACACAGCAGGTTATCCCCCATATATTAAGCTATTTCCAAGCATTGTCATGTGACTGAAACCTGTAATCACCGGGTTAGACCCTTCCTTTTTTTAAAATTATACCGTACATCTGCAGAAAAATATATATTGCATGGTCCAGCCATGTGTTAGTACCCCATTATCACAAGCAAATAAACAGTTTTCTCAGCGCAGCCAGAATGTCATAAGTTAAGCCCAATGAATCAATCATTAAGCAGAATGATGCTATGCATAGCCATTAAAAATCGGGCTATAGCAATTAACAATACTCCTTAGTGTGTTTTACCAAAGCAGTGCCATCCCACACCATGGTTTTTATTGATTAACCAACTCATAGCATGCTCTGTCAAGCCAAGTCAATCCACCCATACACAGAGCAATACCATAATAATAATCTCAAAGAAATGATTGTAACAAAATCAGTGAGGCCAAACATGGTAACCAACCTATGTTGTAGCTGTTGCAAGCTCCATTGTAGATGCAATAGAAAAAAATATAAACAGTTCTCACACTTTACGCAAGAAAAACTCACAGAAGGCTAATGAGGGCAAAGTGCGCCCTCACCTCTTAAATAAAAGAAGGAGGAAGGCCGCCATCCTTGAATATGTTAGCATTTATAGTATTGAGTGGAGCGAGCCCCTCCTGCAGGTCTGATCAAGCATGACCGATTGTCATGCAGTTTTTTGTGGCAAATACCACCATAGCGCCTTCACGGTAGGTTTTAGAGAGGGCAATAACCCACTTAATTTGCAAGCTAAGGGTTTTTTTAAAAACCTATTATACTTAAAAGGGAGATCCCACGGTGGATACCTATAAGGTAAATTAGGAAGCTAGTTTAACACAATTGTTATTTGTGCTACATAATCACAAAGGTAAGTACCAGAGTGTTGTGTGTGTGTGTGTGTGTGTGTGTGTGTGGTGTTGCATACATGCTCTCTGTTCACTTATAAGAGAAAAACTCACTAGCATTTTGTACTCATCGCTGAAATTTCAACATTGTCCTACCTTCAGTTTTCACAAACTCCAACGCTCCCACTCTCCAATTTTTTTCATCAACACTATGGTGTTTTTTTGTTGCCTCATAGCGCTACTGCAAAGAAAGAGTCTCTAGTGCTGCTCTTTTTTATGAGGTTCAACACTTCTCATTAAAGAAAATCTCTACAATGCCTTTTGTTCAATGCTCCCAATACCTTTACTGAGGTGTCAATTTCCTATAGATCTGTGATTGTGGATTTCGTCCTCCTCCTTTTGATTCTATTGCTTTGTGCTAAGGTATTTGAACCTTAGCTTCTCTCAAAGCTTTTGCACGTACGTCGAGAGAAGGTCAAGAAATCAAAGCTTTGATACCACTTGTGAGTGTGCAATGTGTGCGTATATGGTAATTAACCCAAGTATTATCATAGATCCTAAAAGTGATCTATTGTGTACTTTCTACCTCTGTTTGGTATTGTTTGTTACATGATTAGTGCATCTTGATCACTCTCATCATCATACGCATGTTATTGTATATGTTTTATAAATTTCAGTAGATAACCTGAATCTATTTTTTCCATCCAGGGATAGCTCCATGGAAACGTATTGCTCTTACAAGGTGTGAGTAGATCATAACTAGAGGTGTATGATTTAGAAGGCTATATGATCAAAAATGCCTTCAACTGGCCATAGTACAAGCCTTCAACTACTTTCCCCCCTCTAACAATTTTGTTGTGCCATGCATCCTTTTGTGCCTTCACTGTCTCGTTCCTCTTTTGGTGCATTTAATCAAAAGAAATCATGTCCTTTCTGCTACCTTGGCTGCAAAGTTGTCACCAATTGACAACAATTGACACAAACACTCAGGCTTCCCTTCATACATGAGGTTAGAGACATTATGCATTGCAAATTGAAATCAGAACTATTATTTTATTTGGCATCATCGTCTTCATCGCTGCAAGGATCGTCTGATTCCAATAATGGTTGGACTATCAAATATTTCCATTCTTCTACATGTTTTCTGTTCTTCTCTCTTGTTTTTCAGTTCCCACACTTAGCTTTATTAGTTGGGCACCCTTGGCCTTTAGATGACCTCAAAACGGACCCCGAACAGCAAAAACATAGAAAAAATATAGAGTTTGTAGTTACCATTCAAAGTACTATTTAAAGCCTTGAGTAATGTAGCCAAAAAAAAATCTTAGATTAAGAAGTATACTTTACTATACTCGAACTAGAAAAATTGAAGCTTTCTACTGTTTCAGCTGTTTTCTTGTCAGTTTGCCACATAATACACACTTTGTTCCTAGTTGGCAATCAATGGTTTGGCAAAGAGTACTTTGCCTAAGGAGGCTGCTAAATCTCCCATATAGCCATAGAAGGCAAGCAACTCCACAAAATCTATGAAGATGATACATTTAAACAACATCTCCTCTTTGCAAGGAAGCTGCCGGGTTTTGTATACAGAGGATGTTTCCGAATGTATTACATATGTTTGTAACTTGCAAGGATGTTGCAACACTAGGGTTTTGGCATAGACCAAGAGAAGGCCTTTCCCCAACCTATGTTACATCTCGAAGGCGTGTGGCCTTAGGGGCTTTCGGAGAAGATTTCATACTTGGTGGTACATATTGGAGATCCCAATGCCCACCATGTGTGAATTGACCCCTACCAAGGCTACCGTTTACATCGAGCGGAGCCACTTGGAAATGCCACCATCACTGATCAATGCGGCTCATGTGCATGCATGCAACACCCAACACAATTCCCATGAAATGGAAAGGGGGAACGAGCCATAACTCCTCTCTCTCCCTTTCTCAATGAAGACCATCTCCCCGTATAAGTACCCTAACACCTCATCCCCAACACTCGTACGTGGGATTTTTTCCACCATGTGCCACTTCCATGAGAGATCCCCCCATGGGTTATTGGAATCCGTAAAATTTTCAAAAGAAAACCTTTTTTTTGTAGTACTTTGAACCACAATAACTTTCAGCTTTAGAGTCAGATGGACCTCTTGTAAAGCCGTAGTGAAACTCTACTTTGTCGACTTTCCATTTTTAGAACCCCATTGCAATTGCAAGTTGAAAACCAAAAGGCATTTAACAGAAGTTCCCCAAAATGGGATAAATTCACTTGCTTGCAACCTCATTGCTAGATTGCTAACTGCCAACTTCCCGTCACAATATCTTGGTGCTTGTAGCCTTGATTGATGAGTTGTCACTTTTGACTAGCTTCAAATACCTTATACACCCTCTGTAAACACTGAAGACTTGAGAAAACATACAATGGCACATATACCAAGGTAGTCAAAATGGTGTAGAAGCGGTCCTTGACAAAACATCAATTGCTCCTATGTTTACCGTCCCGGTTCGGATTGTAGATGTGAAAAGATCGACATGATCCATAAATCAAACACTTTAGTCCTATTGATTCACATATGCCCTGATCATCATCCGTGCAATCCTGTGAGGATCTACAAAGCAGTTTCCCCTTTAATGTAGGATCATACACCTTGTAGATTGATGAGCCATCTAGGAACCAACCTAGAGAACATCTTGAAGACCACCTTTTGCTACATAATCAATGCATTATGAACATCTTGAGTACCCTCTTGATTAGCCCCAAATAGAGCTTCCTGGCCTAAAAAACCAATAAAGACATGCATCCCTGGATAGCCCTAGTTGTACCTGATCTTCGTACTTGCTTTTTCACCTTGGCACATGCACTGGTAGATGCACATGCCTTGCGTGCTCCTTATTTTAGCTACACCAATGATGCTATATAATCATGTGAGTCCATGTGAAGGGTGGACCACCACAAGCCTAGTGCAAGAATGGTGCACCTTCTAGGCTTCTAGTGATCCTGATAATAAATAGCATGCTCTTTCTCCCTCTAGGCACTTTTTAGAACTTATAGATACGAAGTTTCAAGGGCACATATCTCAAAGTTTGCAACCAAACAATTGCAGCATAATTATTCTCTAAGAATGTGGTATTTCCTCGACTCTATGATTGTGCTTTTGGATTTCAATTGATTCACATTAACCATGTTATCCTCGAGATAATGGTAGATACGCTCTAAATACGTATCCCATATAATTTTGGCAATCCCATAGGGTGATATGATACAATGTTGAGTGTTTGCAAAATTTGTTGTATTTTTCATGGGTGCAAGCATGGACAAAGTCTATCACATCTTGTCTCATGTGGGCCACCATAGACCTTGGAATTAAAGCACCCTAGTCATGGGTTTGGGGCTAGGTGTTGCCCACATGGAAACCTATGGGAATGGTGCACAAGGAGAGAATACTTGTTGGGGCATGACACTCTTTTAAGGATCAATTCATGATCCTTGTAATACAAATGGCCTGCTATTAGCTAGTAAGCATAGCGCTCTCTTAAGAATCATGGTGCATGTTTATTGAAACTGGGAGGTATAGTAGTAGTGGTGAGGAGCATCACAATGTTCTTGGTCCATTCTGGAACCCATTCAATGGAAAGAGTAAAGAACGGGAAGGTCATCATTCACCCGGATGGGATCCTACCCTGAGGTTAATTTAGAAAAGTGGTCTATGTGTTGGTGCTTTCCTCTTCTTGACCGCCACCTCAAGATTGAATTCTAGCAAAATTATAAACCAACACACTATCCTACCCATGTTGCATTGTTTGTGCTTGATGGTTGATGAGCAAGAAAAATAATTTGCAAGCAAATGGCGTTAAAACTTCTCTACCTACATTGATAGCCCCTCGCGTTCCATGGTCGTGTGATTTTTCTCAGCGAGGTTCAATTTTTGGCTAGCATATGCAATGAAAGAAACTAGATCTTCATCAACAAGCTGGGCCAAGATGTAGCCACTGGCATAGTCACTGACATCAATATGTGTATGAAGATGTTACCCCACTCCATTGAGGTGCTTTCAGAATAAGAGTGTCACCAATGCAGATTTGAGCTTCTCAAAAGCCACGTTGCAACTAGTAATTGATATAAGGGCCGATCTATCTTAGGACACATGTAGAAAAGTCCTCGGGAGTACTTATGATGGCGAATGAAAACTTGTACAACTCATGGGCTTGCCAACTTGAGAAGATTTATGATAACCAACATTTTATCTCAATAAGTGATGATACCATAGTTGGACACTAAATGGCCAAGAATGCTGCCATGCCTAACTATCAGCGTTCGGAAAAAATGTGTCTCAGCTTAATATGGTGCCGTTTTCAATTCAATCAAAAATGCCGGTTGAGGGCAGGGGGAAAGGAGAAATACCGCCCCAAAATAGAGAAAAATAGTGTAAAAACCCAAAAAAAACAACCTAACCTTCTAAAATTTCCTTTTGACAAAATGAAAGAAAGGAATTTTGTATGTTTGGAAAAATGATTTTTCCCGAACACTGCTAACCATAGAGTTTTAGTGTGGCATTGTCTAATTTGGCTCTAACTTTAACGACACGCTTTACTTTTAAAAAAAGCATAAGAATGGCTAAGGAGGAGTTTGCGCGTTAATGTTTCTAGAAGGCATTTTCCAGTATAATAAAAAGCAAAGTTTACGCGGAAAGCAATTAGCAATAGCCGTGCTAAAAGGAGGGTTAGGGTTATAAAAGGAGGCCATGCGGCCATTTCCATTTTGTGGCATAAAACTCGAGCAGTTGCAGGTCGGTGCTTCCTACTCAGATTGTCGTCTCCAATATCCCTCCACCATGGCCAACCTTAGGCAGACGCTTGCAGGTATACGCAAAAGGTCTGCAGATCAAGAGGATCTCTTGCAACGTCATGATCAGCAACCGAGTATATCATCATCACCAGCAGCGCCTTATTATAATGAGAAGCAACGGCTGACTAGGCGACAGCCCAAGCTCAGGAGCCGCATCCTCAAAGACAATGCCTTCCTCGCGAAAGATGAAGGCTCTGCGCCTGTGCAACAAGACGTCGATGATGCGTCAGCTAGGGATCTGCATATTAATGAAGGCGCCCCGAGCTCTATATTAAGTAAGGATTATGGTATCCTGACGGACATGGAGGTGGCGTCCATCTTCTTGAGCTTTATAAGCGAAGTCAATAATATTGCGAATTCCAAGCTGCAAAAGCTATACAAGCAACGATGTCGTGCTGGCTCTGATGATCATCAACAGCATCACGCCATGGCCAACGTCAACAAGCTGCCCAATACAGCAATTGGATCCAAGCAGATCAAGCGACACATGAAGATCGGCTCATCAGCAACGTCTGAGCAAGGCCAGCATAAAGATGTTCGCCGGATCATTGAACGGGTCGCATTGACGCCGGAAGGTCCAATTAGAATCAAGCTCGTTAATTGCTACAGCTAAAGTACTGGAATGAAATAAAATAGCTATAAATTGTATTGCATAATGGAGCTAGGGTTTTGGTTCTTAAGGAGGCCTTCACGTGCTGCTGACAAATTAATCATGTATAACAAGCTTACTTTGACTTGTATTAAATTAATGGCATTACTTTGACTTGGATCAAATTAATGGCATTACTTGCCTTGGATCAAATTAATGGCATTACTTGCCTTGTTGACGTAGTTTCTATCCCTGATTGAAATTCCAATATTTAATTTCTCCAATTGCAGTTTTTTCACTTAATGGACACCCAGCTTTAGATGAGATTATGGTAATAGAATTTGGCTCGCGTTTCCTCAGGCTTCTCTTAATTAAGATGATCCTGTTTATATAATTTTCTTTATAAATATCCATTAATTAAGTGGTCCCACCGAAACATTCTCTTGAATATTGATTTTACGTGGAAAATTTCCATATCGTTGTCCCACGTAGCATACGTCTTTTCATCAAGGGAAAACGTACTGTAGATTATCATGCTTCCATGAAACATGCATCCCACATGGGTCCTTCGCTTTCCATGAGGCAAAGCAGGTTTGAGGTTTCAGAGCGACGAAACACGTTTTTAATGCTCAGATTAATGTAATGGCTAGATATCGACCATGGAAAAAACTCTACTTCACATACAACAATTGTGTTTGGACATGCCAAGATTGAAGCTCTCGGACCTAGAACATAAGAGTTTGGCAAGGTGATCGTTGGCGTGCTTCATCCACAAATTAAGAGTGCACAATGCCAAATAACAATCAAATTGCAGTATACTTCATACAAAAATTTTGTGTACAAGATATATTAAGACGAAGGGTAGACTAGGTAAGCAAACACACAATGGAAGTGTGGATTTGGAAGGGCCAAGGAGGGGTCCCAACAACGAAAAAAAGAGGCAACCCCCGTCCCCTCCCAAAAAGAAAAAAAAAAGAGGCCTATTGGGCTACTACCATAGGAGCATGATCAAATGATAAAGATGGTCACCCCAAGGGGCCATGTGTTGAAGTTTCACATTTTCTCCCCCAGATTCTTTCCAGCACGCTAGAGCTCAGTGCTTCTTGATGCTTCAATATGGCACGGATCTCTAAACCTACCTTCTCTATTAGCATAATCAACACATTGTTGGAAAGCTTCTCTATCCTTGTCACCTGAGAGCAATTGTTTGCATACCGTTTTCAAAGTCTCCCATGACCTCTCTGTTAGAGCCTTGACTATGTAGTTGAAATTTTGGAACCAAAATAAATGCCGCTCCATGCAAACGTGTACGCATTTGGGCCCAACATCTTTTTGCAGCCCCTGTTACTTGTGCCTTTTCTCTAGTAAATTGGTTAAACTATTTTGTTTGTCTACTAGCTTACGACATCAACAACATCTTTTTGTAGCCCCTACTGTTTGAACGCATTTACCTGGAAAGTAATTAGCGGTAGCAGGTAGGGTTCAGGGTTATAAAAGGAGGCCGTGCGGCCATTTTCATTTTGTGGCATAAAACTTGAGCAGTTTGTTGCAATATTGCCCATCGGTGCTTCCTACTCACATTGTCATCGTCAAGGTTGTTGTGCACCTCCAATATCCCTTCACCATGTCCAACCTTAGGCAGACACTTGCAGGTATACGCAAAAGGTCAGCAGATCAAGAGGATCTCTTGCAACGTCATGAGCAACCGAGTATATCATCATCACCAACAGCTTATTATAATGAGAAGCAATGATTGACTAGGGACAGCCCAAGATCAGGAGCCGCATCCTCAAAGACAATGCCTTCCTCGTGAAAGATGAAGGCTCTGTGCCTGTGCAGCAAGTTGATGCTGCGTCAGCTAGGGATTTGCATATTAATGAAGGTGCCCCGGGCTCTATATAAATTTTTTGGTGTCAATAGGCCTTAGGAGCTCCACATAAGGCTTGTCAATACCACATACCTTCTCTATATTATGCCAAAAAATCAACCATTGGATAAGATGCATAAAAGTTTGGGTAGCACCTTGATAACTTGGATACTTTTAGATCTCTTTCTAGGGCTGTATGTAGGAATTATATAGTTTACATTTTTATACAATCTCAATATACCTCAGAGTTGTGGAAGCAAGATAGTGTTGGCAGTGTCCTGTCCAACACCCAAATCGGCGATAATGCATCTGAGCCATACAGAGTCAACCGTAGTTGTCAAGACTGCCCTATACTCAGCCTCACAACTAGAAGTGGCCACAGTAAATTTCTTCTTTCTCAACCATGATGTACGTGAACTGCCAAGCATGAAATAAAAACCACTTGTGAACACCTGCGTGTCAAAACAACCAACCCAATTTGAGTTCGAAAAATCATGTAAGTCTGGCGTAAATGATCCCCCCTTGGGATAAAACTAGCCAAGATATAAAGTGCCACTCAAGTAGTGGAAAATCCTTCTGAAGTACTACCAATGCTTAGACCCTGGGATATGCATCAATCTGCTAACCTGTGAGACTGCAAACTGAATATCCAACCTCGTGTTGCATACATAAATGAGGCAGCCAACAACAATTTGGTAAAGAGTGACATCAACAAGATCACCAACATCATGTAGACTTAACTTCAAACCAGCTTCCATGGGAGTGGCAATAGGTTTGCAATCCTCAAGTCCAAACTTACATAGCAATGTCTCTATGTAGCTTCTTTGACACAAGGCAATACCACCATCACACTGCTTAAACTGTATGCCCAAGTAATGATGCAACAACCCCAAATCTTTCATCTTGAAAGTAGCATTCAAATCAGCCTTGAATTCAACAATATGTGCCTCATTGGGATCAATGATCAGCAAATCATCCACATAAAGAACAAGCATGAGAAGTACATTGCCCTCATGCTTGACATACAATGTGCTTTCTATTGGACTGTTACAAAAGCCTTGTTTGACCAAATGAGTGTCAGCCTTCTCATACCAAGCACGAGGAGATTGCTTCAATCCATACAAAGCTTTGCTACATTTTCACACCTTATTCTCTTGTCCTTTCTTGACAAAACCGCGAGGCTGCGTTACATAAATTTCCTCAAATATGTCACCATTCAACAAAGCAGTAACAATGTCGGATTGATGTACATCCCAACCAAAATGAGTTGCCAAATGCACATACAAAATGCACAGTGGTCATACAACAATTGGGAACAAAAGTCTCTTCATAATCTATACCTTTTTGCTGTGCATAACTCTTTGCAACAAGTTGAGCCTTATAGCGATCAATCTCACCATCCGGCTTGTGTTTTAACTTGTAAACCCACTTTGTTCCAATTGCCTTTTTCCAGGAGGCAAATCACATAAAGTCCATGTGTCATTTTCTATAAGTGCATCATATTCTGATTGCATGGCAGCCATCCAATTTTTTTAATTATGTGCTTCATCAAAAGACAGAGGTTCCTCAACATAATGTAAGCTAGACACAGCCAAAGCATAACAATCTGATGCATAAGATGCATGGCGAGAGCCTGAACAAGTGCGACTAGACAAAGGTGCATCCAATTTACTATCATGCAATGTATGCACCAGCCATTTTGGCAATACCTCTATCCTGCTCATTGTCAGCCCTTTCCTCATCAAGTACATCATGTACATCTGCATCGGTAATAGGATGATGTATAACACTTTTTGAAACCCCCATAGGCTATACATTTGCCTCATTGGAGTTTACATTTGAACTTCCACCACTAAAAAGAGGCAACAAAGTGTCATAAATGTCTTGTGAGCTTACATTGTTGTCTCTGGTACATGACAGTAAGGGTTGAACATAATGCTTTGTTTGTGGATGATACAACTTGTAACCTTTGCTTTCAGCACTATAACCACAAAAATACATTTGATAGCCTTATCATCCAATTTTCTACGCTATATTTGTGGCACCAAAGCATACGCCAAACAGCCAAAAACATGCATGTGCTCAATAGATGGCTTTCTATCATGCCATGCTTCATATGGAGTCATAGACTACAATGCTTTTGTAGGACACTTGCTGAGTACATAAGTGGCACACATGACAGTCTCGAGCCAACATGAATGTGGTAAAGCTTGACTTTTGACCATACATTGTGCCATCTTCATAAGAGACTTCTTTTTCCTCTCAGCAACACCATTTAATGGAGGTCAAAATGAACCTGAATCAAAAATCTGGGTAGACTAAGCTTTAAGAGCTATCCCAAAAAAAAATTCAACCTGCCAACGCTCACCAAAGCGAATGCTTAGAACTGACTACGTAGAAACCTTTCCCTGATGGCCATTTTTGAGTCAAATTCGTTAATGATTCTTCTTGCATCAGCAGCTAGGGTTCCCAATTCTTCTTCAATAATTGTAGATACATCCCTTGAGACAATCTGTTTTATGAAACTCTGAGGCATCTATGAATCTCTAATGTTTCTGATTAGCTACATGCTTTTCCACATTTTTTATGCAATGTTGCATTTAATCAGTCAAGAAAAGACATGCATAAACAAGGTCAGTCTCAACATATCTTTTAATTTGCTGCATAAGTCTACTCATAAATAGCTTGAACATAGGATGCCTCAACAAAGAGTTATTTACCATAAGTGAATGTTGGAGACCAACATTATTAAACTCAAAATTAAGCACATCAGATAAGGAAAAGACACGAGGGATGTGGTCTGTCATGGAGCATTTTATAATCAACAACCAAATCATCATCAGTAGGCAGCCAGTGAGTAGAACAAAAATAAATTCTTTCAAGCCAGGACCAAGAAGACAGATGAGATTGTGAATGGAAGGTAAATCCTTGGTTTTGGTATGTAGTTTCTAGCCAAGCATCCTGTAAATTACCTGCACTCACCATTCTCTCCCTAGAATTACTCTCTAGCTTGTTAATAAGAGAGCCAGTAGAGGTGATATCCTGCCCTGCACATACCATGTTAAAGTCCCAAGCCATAATTCAATGAGATAGCTACAAACCTACTATCCATTAACAAAGATCACCCCTAAGTCTAGGGTTATTGTCTGCATAGACATTATTCAACATCATTTTGCTCCATTGAGTGGATATCTGAAAAACTGAGCATTGACCATTTGGATGATCCAGAATCCAGATGGGATGAAGAGATGTCTTAATGCAAGTAAGCTCCGGGAATCCCCCTTTCTTTCCTCCATAGAAGCACTCCATACCTCTATAGTGCATAAGTTGCCTTGCCTTGTCTTTCCTTTTATGCTCTTGAACTAAATACACATCAATCTGACTAGAAAACATCCACTTATTAAAATTGTGCAACCTTGAGGGGTCATTCTATTACCCCTTTACATTAAAGGTTGCAAACTTCATACTGTTATGAACCATGTGTGTTTCCTCCTCACTATCTGTTTCTTGCATATGCACTTCTAGATGAATGCCTCATGGGTCGGTTTCATTGTTGGATATTTTTGTTTCTTGGCTAACTCATGGGTTTCCATGATGTTTTCTATGGCTACTGAGGTTTCACGAGATGGCATGTCCTCCATGAGGGCTTCATAATAATTATGTGAGATATACCCCAAGGAGAAGCCCCTTGATTTAAATAATTCCCAGGTAGCAGCTGTGAAACCATCCCCATCTACCACTCTCTTGACTTTCTCTGTTGGTTTTGGATTTTTTGAAGATGATGGAATGTTACTCCCCCACACTAGGTTTAAACAAAGTCTTGGGTTGGGTGGTTGCCTACCACTAGGTGTCCTTGCATAAAGTGGGGATGATCCACCTCCTTGTTATTGGTTGTAGACACTTTTCCTCTATCAACTTTGGAGACATTTTTCCCAAAGATCTGCTCTTGCGGGACCATATTTTTGCTCCCTAGATAAGATGGGATGAGGTGAGAGGCAGTAGATATTGTAGGGTAGTTTTTTGAAAAATGTCGTGAGTTTCCACAATGATATCACAACCCAACAAGATTCCCCGATTTCAAGTAAAACACAAGCACTACAAGACGTCTTTAATGTAGCGACGCTCGTAGTGCGACGCTCAGATGGAAAAAGCTCGGCCTCGCTATAGGCGTCGCTATGTAACAAAGACTATAGAGATGCTCATAGAGACGCTTATAGTGACATTCATAGCGACGCCGACCCTTAAAAATAATTTGAGAGCACCAGAAACTCAGATCTGTATATCTGAGTTTCGGTGCTCTCTGCACAATAGGTATACCTTCCCCCCCCCCCCCCCTCTCTCTCTCTCACACACACACACACACGTGGAGATGAGGAGAGCGAGGTATGCTCCCTCCCTCTCCCTCTCTTATATTCCCTTCCCTCTTTCTCTCTCTCTCTCTCTCTCTCTCTTCTCTCTCTCTCTCTCTCTCTTCCTCTCTCTTCTCTCTCTCTCTCTCACAACACACACATTGTGTGTATGAGTGTGTGTGTGTGTGCACGCGCACGCGTGCGTGTGTGTGTGTGTGTGAGAGAGAGAGAGGAGAGGGAGAGAGAGAGAGAGAGAGAGAGAGAGAGAGAAGAGAGAGAGAGAGAGAGAGAGAGAGAGAGAAATAGAGAGAGAGAGCTAAATAAAGAGAGACAACGAAGAGAGAGAGAGAGAGAGAGAGAGAGAGAGAGAAATGAAATGAAATGAAATATTTAACGTCTTCAAAATGCCGAAATCACTTATGAGACCAATCCGATAAACTCCTTGTGGATCTTATCTAATGTTGGGGTACAAACATACAAGTGAAGTAAAGTGGAAGACTAAAATCATCATCAATTTTCAACATTGGGCGTTGTTTGAGAAAGTAGTGCATTGGTCGGTGAAGAGCTTCGTCAATGTCCGCCTTGTAAATAGACATAATGTGTGAAGTTGAGGGTTGCCAAAAAAAAAAAATGCTCTTTGAGGTCGTACCGATGGAGCTGATGGTAGCAGGTCTTATGGTGTTTGTAAGCGGTGTTTTTGTCATAATTGGAGCAAACCATAGCCAAATCTTGTGCTTCCCCCTTTCCCCCTTCTTGCATTTCCTTGCTCAATGTTTTTGGTGACAATTGTGTGAGTTGTGTGTGCCCCCCGGGCCATTTGTGTGTGAGGGAGAAAGAGAGAGAGGTGTGTACTATAAGATTGCTAAAAACGGGCAAAATCATGATGGTGTGTTGTCTGTCAATTGTGTGGAGTTTGTCTTCATTGGTAGGCGTTGGTGCACCCAAAGTGTGACAACCCTAGCAGAGGACATAGGCAGTGATGTGTATGCTTATAGATGCATGGCAGAGGGCTAGAACATATGGGAAGATCCTGGACAGATAGGTGGCAGCAGAGATATATGCTTTATGTGGGTTTTTAGACCCTAAAGGCTACAAGATGGGCCGGAAAAGGTGGTAGGTGAAGGAGGCTCAAGGTGATGGTTTCTAGCTCAAAAATGTAGAGCTTGAAGTGCTAGAGGAGCAAGTCCAGATGGCTCATCAAACGGAGCTACAAAGCGAAAGCCATGGCTATTCAAAGTTGAAGGTATTTGCAAATCTGAGACGGACAGAGCAGGTGATTCCAGGTAGTCCAAGTCATTTTGGAGCTATGGGTGTGTAGTGCTTGATTTATGGAGCCTGCTGGTCTTTTCAGATTGTCGTTTGGATCTTTGGAGGTCAAGATACTAGCAAATAAAGATTTGTCGGGGGCCAGTTCTGTGTCGGTTGGTTGCATGGATAGATGTGACATCTAAGATTTTTGAAGCTTTTCTAGGTTTTGTATGAATTCTATGCAGCAAGTAAAGGCCATGGGATTTTACGGCTCGTCAATCGGGCACCGGGTCGGTCAGATATTAAAGTTTGAAAATGATGACAGTTGCCGGTCAGGTGGTAGCAAACGGGTTTTTTAGGCGCATCATTTGAGGCACGGCAAAGCCAAAATGGTAGTGAGGTTTGTACAGTTCGTAGCCAACAAAGAGATCTATTGGTTGGAAATTGCGGCTCAATCACAGGGTTGGTGTGCACCAAATGGCATCGGATTGAAATGGTGAGAGAGGAGAATTTTTATGCAATTAAAATTAAGAGTTGGTGAAGTTTTGACCATTGGGGGTGATTTTGAAGTGGATCTATCACGTATTTGTGGGTTAATCCCACATGATAAGTACGAGGTTGACTTGGTAAGTACATAAGCACAAGGGAGACGTGCACTTATGTGTCGTGGTGTAGGAGTTGAGCTCCGAAGAGTATTCACCATGGTGCCTAGAGCGTGCACAGCATTGTTGTGGTTGTGCCTGATGGACATGATGTTGACGTGGGTGGTACCTGGTGGTTTTGTTGAAGCAAGTGGCGGATAGGCCCGTTATCGATGGCCGTTGACTCTGCAATGGCATGATGATGTGGTAGAGGCCCATCACACGCCCGTAAGGGCCAAGTCATGCCTTGGGTTCCCATAGGAAGTAAAGCCAAGAATAGAAGGGCATCCTCACATGCAAGGGATACCAAAAATAGACGAGGAACCAAAAAAGGGGAGTGCCCACGCTCAAGAGGGGCCCGTTCTTCCATGTGGGGGTTCTCTTTTCCGAGGTCAGTGAGACGGGAGGACCAAGGGATTCTTGAGCCGAAGTGTGGCTATGGAGTTGGTGTGGAGCTGAAGGGCAACCAGATTTTTTAGTGTTCTTTGCCGATGCTTATGCCGGTTAGGAGCTAGAGCTGTATATAGTCGTCTTTGTTGAAAGAAATCCATCATTATTGTGCATCTGGTGTCGATTCCCCTTATCCCTTCTCTTCTTTATTGTGTGCATCTGGTTTCGGGCGTGTGTAGGTAGTTGTGTCCCCCCTGATGGTCTGTTGTGCACAGAGAGGTTGAGAGAGGTGAAGGGATTGAATCGAGCTATACAAGGTGATTGGGCTTTTTTGTGGTGTCATATTGAGTGTGTGCAAATGGTGGTGTGCAAACGGTGGTTCGTCGGTGAGTTGTGTGAGTTTTGAAGGTGGACTCTAGTGGATTGGGGTGTGTAGTGATTTTCCTGGGCTATAGAGAGGCAGATTACTTGGGTTTTGGGTGTGTTTCCCTTCCCCCTATCCCATCTTCAAGTTCCCCACGGAGGAGCATTGATGCTCCGATTTGAAGTTTAAAGTGGTGTTTGGAAGCCGACAAACGGTTAGCAGATGGTCAAAATATTTGGAGGTTGTGTTTAAAGGTAGGAGAGATGATGTAGTCAAGCTTTGGGCCCATAATTGGAGGTGTTGAAGACCTTGAAGATTGGTTGGCAAATTTTGAATTGTGGATGATATTGATGCATATGTTGAGACGGATGCGAAAAAGCTGCAAATGGTGTCGTTGCTGATGCGCAGACAAGCAAAGGTTTGGTACAATGATTTGAATGATGATGAAAGTTCATGACACAATAATGTGGAGGCAGTTTTTGGAGCAGTTTGGAAAGGTGATTGCCCCGACAGAGGCTGGTGCTAAGTTGAAATTGGTACACCAAGAAGTAAGTAAGGATTTTTCTATTTTCCTTGAGGAATTTGAAGCTTGTTGGAAGTAGTTAGAATCCATGCATAAACAAGCGCCAAGGGATAATGCAAGCACAAAGAGTATCAACTCAACACTCGGATAAATAGATCTCAGCTAAGCATAAAACGCATAACTTTATATACAAGTGGTGAGCAAACATTGTGCTCAAATCACGTCCCACAAGTAGTGATGTTAATCTGACAATTGCATAAATCTATACTTGTAAGCATGTAGAACCTATAACCAATGACTATTTGTAAAATGTAAGCATTAGACTCACCATTAGAATGTTCGTCAATCAAAAACAATGTATACCATAGATCTACCTATAGCCACTATGAGCATACATAAATCTCACTCCTACGACAGAGGATACAAGAGCACTAAATCCACATCCAAGCTAACAAAATCTATAAAAGTGAGAGTAAATACTTGATCAGTGTTAAAATGGGAGTAAATCAACCACTACACCATCCTAGAATCAAATTGCAAATACATGCAACATATGGCAAGAATTTGGGAATAGAGTTTCTCTTATATTTTCAGTAAAATCTCAAATACAACTTAGTCATTCAAAGTGGCATGCCAAAAAATCATAGAAGTATAAATTAAGCCAACTAGGCACTCTGCTTAAACGAGAGACTCAGACTCTCATCCACAAATGTCATACAACGATCAAAAGTGATCAAATGCTCTCCAAACTCAATGAATAGAAGCAAGACATTGTTGTGAGTTCTCACAAAAAGTGCATAAACTTGTCCAAGACAAAACCATCTCAATCAAAAATCCACATGTGGCATACATACAACATAAGCATGGCATAAGCTCATTCCCATATGAGTAGCTCTTTGGAAACTCCACATCTCTGCTATCTGTATACCCGTGAATCCATCACCTACGAGCTATCAAGATCTCGATTTGTATTAGCATATGCATACATAACATAAATTCCACACATAACGAATGTGTGTTGGAAACCTCTGTGAAAAACCACACAATCTAAAGCATAAAGCATCGACCGGAATGTTCGTCGGTTAAAAAATGCACAACTTGTAATCTTGCACACTATCTCGTTGATCAAAAACCTCATCGGTCAAAAACCAGACACATGGATAAGAAACCACTTGTCCGCATATGACATACATTTCCTCCGAGATTAGTGCCGGGGAAAAGTACAATCTAGCTCACAAAATCCCTGTGAAGGTCAAGTTGTACCTATCATGGTGGCCGTAGACATCCGAGAGTCGATGTCGCTTGTCAAAAAAAACGTACTTCCAGAAGATCATTGGATCCATGTGTGTCATGGCGTATCTGTGCACGAGAAGAAATCAAAACACTGGAAAAGAGCCTAGACCCACTCTCTCTCGCTCTCGCTATTGTTGAGGAAGTGGTCAGATAGACTCGTTCCATCTACCTCTGTGTTTATCTATGCAAGAGAAGAAATCAAAACACTAGAGGAGAGACTAGACCCACTCTCTCTCGTTCTCACTATGTCAAGGAAGTGACCAGATAGACGCCGTCTATCTACCTGTGTGTGTGTGTGTGTGTGTGTGTAGCTGTTTAAATCTTAAGTAATAAGACATAATTGAATTTTTACTTTCAAAAGACAGCTGGCCAAGGAATAATGAACTGATATGTACAAAAATAACTCAGTATCAGAATTATTTAGGTACAATGATTGTAGGGAAGAGGTCCTCTTTCAGTAAGGTTGGTAGTAAAAAAACATCCTCGTTCCTCAGTGGGTATTTCATCACAATAATGTTTCTTGCCAAAGAAAAGAAAACCCTCCAAGAGAAGATAGAGTCCTTACCTGCATCCATCCAACCAAGACAAAAATTCAATTAGCCTTGGATGTGTTTTACAGGTATCAATGGCCATGTCAGTTGTTATCCATGTCCATCTTACAGATTTTAATTACTTTAGCCAAGCTTAGGTTATTAGATTTTTTTAGCAGTCTTTACATATTCCTTCAAAAATCAATGGTACAATCTACCTTCTAATCTGTGTGGTGAAGTCCAAAAAGTTTAAGCCATAGCTTGGTAGCTATGCTTGAGTCCATAGTAGCAAACATATACTTACTAATCAATAGAGTATCAAAAAAAGAATCCATTTTTTCAAGTGGAACCTCATTTCGCGAGCCATATATATCTCGGTATTTATGCCATGTTTTGAGGTTACCAGCCATATATTTACCTTCAAACTTCCCAATTTTTCTCCATAGCTTGATAGCTATGCTTACACTAACAATAGCATCCATATACTTACCAAAATCAGAAATAGAGTATCAAGTGGAACTTTATGTCATGAGCCAAAGGTCAGCTTTTTACACCAAAGCTGAGAGTAATCTCCATATACTTACCTTCAAAACTTCAAGTTTTCAAGTTCTTAGTATTCAATACAGTTCAGCATTGTTCAATCCTGTTTTTCTCCAAGATACTTTCAAGCTTCCACCGTCATGGGTGCTAGATGGGTTAAAATAACCTTAACTCCTTCTCCCCATATGAAATCATGAGGGAAAGTATTATGAAGAAGTCCAAGAGTTTCCATATTGCATACAACAGAAAAGCCAAACGTATCCTTGTCGATGTCAGATAGAGTTTCATCACCAAAACAAACACAAGCTTTCAGAAAGTCCAAGGTTTCATTCACATTCCATGCGGTTACTAGCCTTAGCGATAGGCCAGAGCTAAAATGCATTAGCTATATATTTACCCCCCCTTTTTTTTTAAAGAAAACCCAAGTGATTCATCATACAAAAAATTGTAATGTCCGGTTACTGTTAGGCCCGCAAAAAGAAGAAGACCAGTGTCGGCTAAAACAGAGCCCCAAAAAAACCAGTGTTGGCTAAAACAGAGCCCAAAAAAAGCATGTATCGGCTAAAACAGAGCCCTTTCTTTTTTCTAAACATACCTTAGTTAGGTCGGTAAACGGCAAGACCTGCAACGGCTTAAGCCAAGCCAAGAAAACCAATGATGCACAGTTTTTTTTCTAAGACCAGTCGACATCAAATCTCCCCAATTTTTGCAATAGGTTCCATTAGGTGTGCTTTCAATCAGTCAGACGATGCCTTGCTACCATATTTAAGGGCTACAACTGTTTTTTGAAAAAAACCAGTCTACGCAGAGTACTTGCCCAAAGAAATTCTTAAATTAAACCCCTAATGAATGTTATACAGTTCAACGCTATGCTATGAGAACTACTACAAGTAGTACCAACGTAATGTTTTAATATTTGAAGCAACAGATAACCAAAGCTCAAAGATTTTTTTTCTCAAAAGAGGCCTAGAGAAAAACCTGAGTATTTTGCGCAGTGAGCTCCATAGCTCGGACAGTGAAGCAAACGTATATTGCCTTTAGTCAGAACAACAAAAATACGAACAAGCTAAGTGAGGGCAAAGTGCACCCTCACCTTTTTATAGAGGTTGAGCTGCATTTTCCTGAGCGTGATCGATGAGAGAGGCAAGCTCCCTGTTTGTGTAGCATCTTCAAGTGATGCACAGAAAGCCTTGCAAGGGGAGATCCATCCCCAGGATGCGCAGGCCGCCTACTATTTGCAATGAGAGCCCGGCATTTTTACTCACGCCCAATTTAGGAGAGAATTATTATGCAAGGGCATAGTCCCATAGGCCATAAGTGGCATGTAATGAGTCAGTATCCCATGAGTGCTTCAGAGGGGGGGGGGGGGGGGGGGGGGGGGGGGGTGGGGGGGGGGAGGGAGGTTTTATTTAGGTGAGGGAAAAACTAAAAATTAAAATTAAAAAATAAAAAAGCATTAAAAGTACCCTAGTGTGTGTGTGTGTGTGTGTGTGTGTGTTGTGTGTGTAGTAGCTATTTTATCATAAAAAAAAAGACATAACTTGAACTTTTACATTCAAAAGACCAGCTGGCTTCAGAGAAAGAGAAATGATAAGTACAAAAACAACTCAGGGTTTAAATTATCTTTGTACAATGTTTGTATAGAATGAAGCCTCATTCCAGTATATAGATAGAAGTACTTCCCTTGCAATAGGTGTATGTATAATCCTGTATTGGACAATTGCTAAAAAGCCAAAAAAAAAACCTTCCAAGATAAGATAGATAGAGTCCTTACCAGCATCCATCCAAACAAGACAACATTTATATTATCCTTGGATGTTTTTAAACAGGTATCAATGGACTATACCAGTTGTTATTTATCCATGTCCATCTTTAAACATTTTTTAAAAACATTTGAGCTTAGTCCAAAGTACTTATGTTCTTTTATATATATAAGTTCAAAAAAAAAAAAAAAAGAATTTTAGTCTTAGCGCAGAGTGCCATACCCCCCCACTACTTCAAATGGTAAGTTACCGATCACAAAACAACTTTGAGTAAATTAATGGAGCTCCATCTGTGAAGAAGTTTAAAACTTGCTATAAACGAGTATAGACCCATTGTAGAATAAATTCGGAACTGATATAGTTTAACAACGTAATCCGATCCTTCCTATTTACTATAGTCACAAACTCCCATCAAAAAATGTGAATGTAAATAAGAGTTTTGCATTATCCTGTCTTATCAAAAACAGGTGCTAATATGCAGTGTAACTGGGAAAAATTCCCATAGGGTCGCCCAAAACAGCGAGTTGTTTATAGCAGGCAATGTAACGAAAAATAGGATTCCAAAGTACACACCAACCATAGTGTGTTTCATACCAGTTTAAAAAAGAGACAGTTTTTTTTTTCATGTCAACCAATTACACAGCGACAGTACCAATCATAGAAGCCAATAGTCATCCAGGGAATACCCCCATCCCCAAAAAAAAACGTACTTCCAGAAGATCATTGGATCCATGTGTGTCATGGTGTATCTGTGCACGAGAAGAAATCAAAACACTGGAAAAGAGCCTAGACCCACTCACTCTCTCGCTCTCCGCTATGTTGAGGAAGTGGCCAGATAGACCTCGTTCCATCTACCTCTGTGTGTATCTAGACAAGAGAAGAAATCAAAACACTAGAGGAGAAGACTAAACCCACTCTCTCACGTCGTTCTCCCCTTCTGCTATGTCAAGGAAAGTGACCAGATAGACGCCCGTCTATCTACCTGTGTGTGTGTGTGTGTGTGTGGTGTGTGTGTGTGTGTGTGTGTATGTAGCTGTTTAAATCTTAAGTAATAAGACATAATGAAAATTTTACATTCAAAAGACAGCTGCCCAAGGAATAATGAACTGATATGTACAAAAAAAACTCAGTATCATAATTATTTAGGTACAATGATTGTAGGGAAGAGTCCTCTTTCAGTAAGGTTGGTAGTAAAAAAAAAACATCCCCGTTCCTCAGTGGAATATTTCATCACAAAATAATGTTGCTTGCCAAAGAAAAGAAAACCCACCAAGATAAGATAGAGTCCTTACCTGCATCCATCCAACCAAGACAAAAATTCAATTAGCCTTGGATGTGTTTTACAGGTATCAATGGCCATGTCATTGTTATCCATGTCCATCTTATAGATTTTAATTACTTTATACTTTAGCCAAGCTTAGGTTATTATTTTTTTAGCATCTTTAACATATCCTTCCTTCAAAAATCAATGGTACAATCTACCTTCTAATCTGTGTGGTGAAGTCCAAAAAGTTTAAGCCCATAGCTTGTAAGCTAATGCTTGAGTCCATAGTAGCAAACATATACTTACTAAAAATCAATAGAGTATCAAAAAAAGACTCCATTTTTTCAAGTGGAAGACCTCATTTCGTGAGCCAAAACTATACTCTCGGTATTTATGCCATGATTGAGGGTACTAGCCATATATTTACCTTCAAACTTCCCATCCATTTTTTTCCTTCATCCATAGCTTGATAGCTATGCATACACTAACAATATCATCCATATACCAAAATCAGAAATAGAGTATCAAGTGGAACTTAATGTCATGAGCCAAAGGTCAGTTTTTTACGCCAAAGCTGAGAGTAATCTCCATATACTTACCTTCAAAACTTCAAGTTTTTAAGTTCTTAGTATTCAATACAATTCAGCAGTGTTCAGTCCTGTTTTTCTGCAAGATACTTTCAAGATTCCACCGTCATGGGTGCTAGATGGGTTAAAATAACCTTAACTCCTTCTCCCCATATGAAATCATGAGGGAAAGTATTATGAAGAAGTCCAAGAGTTTCCATATTGCATACAACAGAAAAGCCAAACGTATCCTTGTCGATGTCAGACAGAGTTTCATCACCAAAACAAACACAAGCTTTCAGAAAGTCCAAGGTTTCATTCACATTCCATGCGGGTACTAGCCTTAGCTATAGGCCAGAGCTAAAATGCATTAGCTATATATTTACCCCCCCTTTTTTTTAAGAAAACCCAAGTGATTCATCATACAAAAAATTGTAATGTCCGGTTACTGTTAGGCCCGCAAAAAGAACAAGACCAGTGTCGGCTAAAACAGAGCCCCAAAAAAACCAGTGTTGGCTAAAACAGAGCCCAAAAAAAGCATGTATTGGCTAAAACAGAGCCATTTCTTTTTTCTAAACATACCTTAGTTAGGTCGGTAAACGGCAAGACCTGCAACGGCTTAAGCCAAGCCAAGAAAACCAATGATGCACAATTATTTTTCTAAGACCAGTCGACATCAAATCTCCCCAATTTTTGCAATAGGTTCCATTAGGTGTGCTTTCAATCAGTCAGACGATGCCTTGCTACCATATTTAAGGGCTACAACAGTTTTTTGAAAAAAACTAGTCTACGCAGAGTACTTGCCCAAACAAATTCTTAAATTAAACCCCTAATGAATGTTATACAGTTCAACGCTATGCTATGAGAACTACTACAAGTAGTACCAACGTAATGTTTTAATATTTAAAGCAACGATAACCAAAGCTCAAAGATTTTTTTTCTCAAAAAGAGGCCTAGAGAAAAACCTGAGTATTTTGCGCAGTGAGCTCCATACTCGGACAGTGAAGCAAACGGTATATTGCCTTTAGTCAGAACAACAAAAATACGAACAAGCTAAGTGAGGGCAAAGTGCACCCTCACCTTTTTTATAGAGGTTGAGCTGCATTTTCCTGAGCGTGATCGATGAGAGAGGCAAGCCTCCCTGCTGTGTAGCGTCTTCAAGTGATGCACAGAAAGCCTTGCAAGGGGAGATCCATCCCCAGATGCGCAGGCCGCCTACTATTTGCAATGAGAGCCCGACCTTTTTACTCACGCCCAATTCTAGGAGAGAATTATTATGCAAGGGCATAGTCCCATAGGCCATAAGTCGCATGTAATTAGTCAGTATCCCATGAGTGCTTCAGAGGGGGGGGGGGAGGGAGGTTTTATTTAGGAGGAGGGAAAAACTAAAGCATTAAAAGTACCACAGTGTGTGTGTGTAGCTATTTTATCATAAATAATAAGACATAATTTGAACTTTTACATTCAAAAGACAGCTGGCTTCAGAGAAAGAGAAATGATAAGTACAAAAACAACTCAGGGTTAGAATTATCTTTGTACAATGTTTGTATGAATGAAGCCTCATTCCAGTATATAGATAGAAGTACTTCCCTTGCAATAGGTGTATGTATAATCCTGTATTGGACAATTGCTAAAAGCCAAAAAAAAACCTTCCAAGATAAGATAGAGTCCTTACCAGCATCCATCCAAACAAGACAACATTTATATTATCCTTGGATGTGTTTTACAGGTATCAATGGACTATACCAGTTGTTATCCATGTCCATCTTTTAACATTTTTTAAAAACATTTGAGCTTAGTCCAAAGTACTTATGTTCTTTTATATATAAGGTTCAAAAAATAAAAATTTAGTATTTTAGTCTTAGCGTAGAGTGCCATACCCCCTACTACTTCAAATGGTAAGTTACCCATCACAAAACAACTTTGAGTAAATTAATGGAGCTCCATCTGTGAAGAAGTTTAAAACTTGCTATAAAACGATATAGACCCATTGTAGAATAAATTCGGAACTGATATAGTTTACAACGTAATCCGATCCTTCCTATTTACTATAAGTCACAAACTCCATCAAATGGTGAATGTAAATAGAGTTTTGCATTATCCCGTCTTATCAAAAACAGGTGCTAATATGCAGTGTAACTGGGAAAAATCCCATAGGGTCCACCCAAAACAGCGTGTTTTAGCAGGCAATGTACGGCAAAATAGGATTCCAAAGTACACCCAACCATAGGTGTTTCATACCAGTTTAAAAAGAGACAGTTTTTTTCATGTCAACCAATTACAGCGACAGTACCAATCATAGAAGCCAATAGTCATCCAGGGAATACCCCCATCCCAAAGCATCTTACTGTAATGATAACGACACATCCATATGCAAGAAAAAACCCCTCTGGGTTGTACCCAAAGCTGTAATGCGAGATACTTACCTTCACAATGGGCAGAGCTTTTTACCAAACCAGTGAGCCATTTATCACAAAGTTAACCGAATAGCTTAAAGTGTAAAGCGGTATCAATTACCATCCAATCATTTAAGTACAACCTTTCCAGAACAATTTCTGTTAAGTGCATCCTTACCTTAGGCTAATATGCGTTTATCTGTAAAGAACCGAAACCCAGCTGAGGTTTAGCCAAAAAAAAAACTCTTTAGTTAGTGCCATTTAGAGTAAAGCAGCCATAAAGTGGTTTTTATCAAAAAACACAGCAGGTTATGCCCCCATATATTAAGCTGTTTCCAAGCATTGTCATGTGACTGAAACCAGTAATCACCGAGTTAGACCCTTCCTTTTTTTAAAATTATACCGTATAGTCTGCAGAAAAATATATATTGCATGGTCCAGCCATGTGGTAGTACCCCATTATCACAAGCAAATAAACAGTTTTCTCAGCGCAGCCAGAATGTCAGTAAGTTAAGCCCAAAGAATCAATCATTAACCATATGATGCTATGCATAGCCATTAAAAATCGGGGCTATAGCAATTTAACAATACTCCTTAGTGGTGTTACCAAAGCAATGCCATCCCACACCATGGTTTTTACCAATTAACCAACTCATAGCATGCTCTCTCTCAATCCAAGTCAATCCACCCATACACAGAGCAATACCATAATAATAATCTCAAAGAAATGATTGTAACAAAATCAGTGAGGCCAAACATGGTAACCAACCTATGTTGTAGCTGTTGCAAAGCTCCATTGTAGATGCAGTAGAAAAAAATATAAACAGTTCTCACACTTTACGCAAGAAAAACTCACAGAAGGCTAAGTGAGGGGCAAAGTGCGCCCTCACCTCTTAAATAAAAGAAGGAGGAAGGCCGCCATCCTTGAATATGTGTAGCATTTAGGTAGTATTGAGTGGAGCGAGCCCCTCCTGCAGGTCTGATCAAGCATGGCCGATTGTCATGCAGTTTTGTTATGGCAAATACCACCATAGCGCCTTCACGGTAGGTTTTAGAGAGGGCAATAAACCACTTAATTTGCAAGCTAAGGGTTTTTTTTAAAAACCTATTATACTTATAAGGGAGATATCCCACGGTGGATACCTATAAGGTAAATTAGGAAGCTAGTTTAACACAATTGTTATTTGTGCTACATAATCACAAAGGTAAGTACCAGAGTGTGTGTGTGTGTGGTGTTGCATACATGCTCTCTGTTGCACTATAGATAGAAAAACTCACTAGCATTTTGTACTCATCGCTGAAATTTTCAACATTGTCCTACCTTCAGTTTTCACAAACTCCAACGCTCCCACTCTCCAATTTTTTTCATCAACACTATGGTGTTTTTTTGTTGCCTCATAGCGCTACTGCAAAGAAAGAGTCTCTAGTGCTGCTCTTTTTTATGAGGTTCAACACTTCTCATTAAAGAAAATCTCTACAATGCCTTTTGTTTAATGCTCCCAATACCTTTACTGAGGTGTCAATTTCCTATAGATCTGTGATTGTGGATTTCCTCCTCCTTCTTTTGATTCTATTGCTTTGTGATAAGGTATTGAACCTTAGCTTCTCTCAAAGCTTTTGCACGTACGTCGAGAGAAGGTCAAGAAATCAAAGCTTTGATACCACTTGTGAGTGTGCAATGTGTGCGTATATGGTAATTAACCCAAGTATTATCATAGATCCTAAAAGTGATCTATTTGTACTTTCTACCTCTGTGTTTGGTATTGTTTGTTACATGATTAGTGCATCTTGATCACTCTCATCATCATACGGCATGTTATTGTATATGTTTTCATTAATTTCAGTAGATAACCTGAATCTATTTTTCCATCCAGGGATAGGCTCCATGGGAAACCGTATTGCTCTTACAAGGTGTGAGTAGATCATAACTAGAGGTGTATGATTTAGAAGGTTGTATGTATCAAAAATGCCTTCAACTGGCCATAGTACAAGCCTTCAACTACTTTCCCCCCTCTAACAATTTTGTTGTGCCATGCATCCTTTTGTGCCTTCACTATCTCGTTCCTCTTTTTGGTGCATTTAATCAAATAGAAATCATGTCCTTTCTCTGCTACCTTGGCTGCAAAGTTGTCACCAATTGACAACAATTGACACAAACACTCAGGGTTCCCTTCATAAATGGGGAGGTTAGAGACATTATGCATTGGCAAATTGAAATCAGAACTATTATTTTATTTGGCATCATCGTCTTCATCGCTGCAAGGATCGTCTGATTCCAATAATGGTTGGACTATCAAATATTTCCATTCTTCTACATGTTATCTGTTCTTCTCTCTTGTTTTTTCAGTTCCCACACTTAGCTTTATTAGTTGGGCACCCTTGGCCTTTTAGATGACCTCAAACGAACCCCGAACAGGTTAAAAACATCTTCTCCATTGCCCACAGATACATGAATCACAAAAACATGAGAGTGTACGATATCGTAGAGCGCATGGACTATCCTGTGAATATCCATCAATGCAATGAAATGATCATGAACCTGTAATACACTGACAATCCCATTGGACATTGCGTCGCACATCATCCTTGAAACTAGCCAAAACACTCTTTGTGTACTTGATTTATGCTGAAATGTTTCATTTAGATAGTTGACTACATCGGCTGCAGACTTCATAGGCCAACCATCTGGTTTCAACTCCTCATGAGTGAGGGTTCTCTTTATGATTACCTCTGCTCCATCGTGCTCACCTTTTCCATGTCCTGATGCTGAAAAGTTATGCATCATCTGCAGACCTGTCAACCAATAATGCCTAGCCACAAAGAGAAAGGTCTTCATGCTTTAAACTGAGACACTGCAACCATCTGACAACACCAAATGACGTCGTAAAGAATGGCCTTTCTGTTTCAACCACTTGTCATGAAGAAGAAAAACAATGTTGTACAAGCAAAGTGTCATGTATTATATCATCAGATATGTAAAAATGGAGTGTTTTTTCAACACCACCTCCTGAGTTTCTCACATAAGTAATGTGAATAAGTATGTAACCTGATTAGACCACTAGTGCATGGACTTTATCTCATTTTCTATTTTAAATCGATAATTCTTGGCAAATTCGATGATCGAAACAACAACATCTGATGGAAACTTGAGTAAGCACTCTTTAAATTGTTGTGCCTGCCACCAAAAAATGTAGTTATGCTTGATGAAGCTCTTAAGATGAGATGAGAATGGTCATTAAAAGTAGAGCATTTATTTGTTGCACACCAAGTCCTTTCTTTTCTTCTCAGACCCACCTGCATCAACTTGCCCAGTTGAAACATTTGTGAAGATCTTCACAGTGACCTCCCCACTATCCACTGAAATTACATCAGGACACAATGTCAACCTGTTTATTCCAAATCTAGAGCAAATCCAAACGAGCATTTTTTTGCATAGTATTGCTGCATCATGAGCCTTTGGACATAAAAGTGATTCCCACATATCACTAATTCTATGAGACACTAATTGGTTTGCAGTACACTTACCTGAATCATCACTACAGCAAACGGAACATGTGCAGGCATGATCCTTTCCATAATGCTCAAACTTGTTTTGTCGCATCTGATTAAATCCTCTTTAAAATATATCATTTGGACATGATATACACAGCAACACGTATATCGCTTCTTCATTTTTTGGACAAAGTAAGGCTTTAAAGCCTCAAAACATCTAAGAGAAATTTCCACTTCTGGATTGGCCATCTTGAATCTTTGGTACAACTCAATCTGTGACATTAAAACGAAACAAATTATGAGAGTAAAATATTAGCCATTTTGTACAGTACCATTTGGTTTTGTACATAAGCAAATGTGGGGTTGTAAAATATTAGCCATTTTGTACAGTACCATTTGGTACAGAATAGTACCTGTATAGTACCAATTTTTGGTACTGTATAGTACCAATTTTTGTATAATTGGTAGAGTACATTAGCAATTGGATTTTGTGCAGTACCAGATTTGGTATAGTAAGACATTAGCTATTTAGTACTTTACCATTTGGTGCAGTAGAGTACCAATTTGGTATTGTTCAATACCAAGTTTGAAACTAGTTTGGAAATTTCTTAAAGAGTACCTTAAATGGTGGTACCACGTGGATGCCATAAATTACCAATTTGATGGTATATAGTACCAATTTTGGTACTGTAAGACTTTATCAATGAAATATATTTTTGTTTTGTACTAGGAAATGTACTATAGAGTACCTTGAGTAATGCTATAGGTGGATGGGGATATTATGTAGTACATAACATGGAATTATATGGTACTCTTTAGTACATTTTAGGTGGTCCATATAACATGCCACTATATGGTAGATAAATGTACTTTGGCCTACATCACAAGGTTCTATAGAGTACTCAAATCAGATTGAATGTACTATGGTGTACCTTAATGGTATATAGGGTAGATGAAGGACCTATGAACATTATTATAGGGTACTCCAATCACATGAAAAGTGCTATTGAGTACCTAATGTGGAAGCATACGGCATTTTAAGGTATAACAATGGAGTACCTTCATATTAATAAAGCTACTATTATCTTACCTTAGGTTTCTACATGTTCCAAATGATATACCTTCAGCAAGTTACTAGAGGTATTGTATGAGTAAAACAAATGGAATACCTTCAAGTACTATAAGTAGAGTACATTACACCTGAGAAAATAGAGAGCACAAAAGACATTAGCAACGGTTTAAATGTACCTGAGATTCATCGAGAAGATGCATTGGATGTTTGATAACACTTTTTCTTTCCAATCCTCTTCCGACATATATCCTTTTTGTTGGGTCAAACTAGAGTCTCTGAGCTCCAAACGACATAAACTAGATCTCTTACTTCACCTGTGACAATGTTACCTTGAGGCAATTATCTTTGAATGCACTCAATGGCAAAACTTCCTCATCATCTTTAATCTCAAGACGATAATTGGCTGCAGCAATGTTTCATTGTTTCTCCGATGAACACTCAAAATACCTGCTATCCTTGTATGGTTGTTCATTTGTGTTGTGCCATCATTATTATTCATTACCATCATCAAAGAAGAGCTCATCTGTTGAGGCGGGGCACCTTGAGCTGGCTGAGGTGTTATGGATGCTAGATAGAAGAGTGCTTTCAAAAAATAGCTATTGATGTTTGCAAATCCTTAAAAGTAGGATGGAGCAAGTGTTGATGGAATAACTCTGTCTGGATACTTCTGTAAGCCCTAGTGTCTGTGTGCGCCAAAACTTTGCCTTAGCTGAAAAATCTACTTTCTTGATTTGGCTTCATCCATTAAAGATGGATCTTGCAACCTGCTGCTTTCTTTTTTCTTTCCTCTCTATTCTCATTTCTTAGCACCCAATACTCATGCATAGAAGCGGTGTCCATGCTGTGAACATGCATTCAGCTCCATAGTCCAATCCCTGTTTAGGCAGCCTTTCACAGTAGTCCAATCCCTATTTGGACAACCTTTCTCATTCACCATGCCAGGAGAAGTAGTTGTGAATTCCATGCCTTGAGGATTATCCATGTTTACGTAGCCATATTCTCATGCTAGGATAACCATTTGTATTCTCTGGTCAATCTGTGAATTCCATGCTGGCAAGAGTGTGGGTAGTGTAGCGAGTTAAAGAGCTACAACTACATAATCGGCTATGTTGTGGACGAGGAAGAAAGATAGGAAGAGAGAGAGAGACAGAGAGAGAGAGACTCGTCTATAATCATTACATAGATCTATGCTGATACAAACCAAATGTTTTTTTTACATAAAAGAATTCCCCAATACCACCCTCTCTATTTCGTTGCCACTCTAATGAAAAAAGACATTTGTGCGAAAGGTGGATGCAAGGAGCGCATCTCCGAAGTGGCCAAGACCTGGGCTCACAACAAGGGACATGTTCAGAAAAGTAAGCAACCGTCTTCGTTCTTGTTTTGAACAAAATTTTGGTTTTTCTTATCGTAAAATGTTTGTTTGTTGGTGAACTATGTAGAATACGAGGTCAAAGAGGAGTATACGGACAACCATGTTGCAGACAAGCACTCCAAGGTTGGACATATGTTTGATAAGGAAATGGCACATGGTGGTAAGTTCTATGATGTGGATATGCACGAGGTTGCTACACGCACATTTTAAGGCATGTCAAATGAAGTGCAATCAGACAAGTTAGATGAAGACAAGGACACCACCACAGGGGCCCATGAGGGAGTAAATGACCGCAAGGAAGAGCCGGGCCATGACGTGCTACCAAATCAAAGGTGGTGTGCTTGGTGGTGCTTTGGTCGATGTATAGCAGCCAAACAAGGCTTTTTGGTGGGGGGGGGGGGGGGGGGGGGGGGGGGGGGGGGGGTGGCACATGGTAGAGGACAAGGGAGAGGTATAGTATGTGATTGAAGGATTCCTTCAAATCTTTCAATTCATGGATTTTATTTAGACGAGTGACTAGGATGATTAGGATTGCTATCTAGAAAAGAATATAGAGTTTGTAGTTACCATGTCAAAGTAACTATTTAAAGCCTTGAGTAATGTAGCCAAAAAAAATCTTAGATTAAGAAGTATACTTTAGCTATTTCGAACTAGAAAAATTGAAGCTTTCTACTAGTTTCAGCCGTTTGCTTGTCAGTTTGCCACATAATACACACTTTGTTCCTAGTTGGGCAATCAATGGTTGGGGCAAAGAGTACTTTGCCTAAGGAGGCTGCTAAATCTCCCATATAGGGCCATAAGAAGGCAAGCAACTCCACAAAATCTATGAAGATGATACATTTAAACAACATCTCCTCTTTGCAAGGAAGTTGCCGGGTGTTTGTATACAGAGGATGTTTCCGAATGTAGTTACATATGTTTGTAACTTGCAAGGATGTTGCAACACTAGGGTTTTGGGCATAGACCAAGAGAAGGCCTTTCCCCAACCTATGCTTACATCTCGAAGGCGTGTGGCCGTAGGGGCTTTCGGAAGAAGATTTCATACTTGGTGGTACATATTGGAGATCCCAATGCCCACCCTGTGTGAATTGACCCCTACCAAGCTACCGTTTACATCGAGCGGAGCCACTTGGAAATGCCACCATCACTGATCAATGCGGCTCATGTGCATGCATGCAACACCCAACACAATGCCCATGAAATGGAAATGGGGAACGAGCCATAACTCCTCTCTTTCCTTTCTCAATGAAGACCATCTCCCGTATAAGTACCCTAACACCTCATCCCCAACACTCGTACGTGGGATTTTTTCCACCATGTGCCACTTCCATGAGAGATCCCCCCCATGGGTTATTGGAATCCGTAAAATTTTCAAAAGAAAACCTTTTTTTTGTAGTACTTTGAACCACAATAACTTTCAGCTTTAGAGTCAGATGGACCTCTTGTAAAGCCGTAGTGAAACTCTACTTTGTCGACTTTCCATTTTTAGAACCCCATTGCAATTGCAAGTTGAAAACCAAAAGGCATTTCACAGAAGTTCCCAAAATGGGATAAATTCACTTGCTTGCAACCTCATTGCTAGATTGCTAACTTCCAACTTCCCGTCACAATATCTTGGTGCTTGTAGCCTTGATTGATGAGTTGTCACTTTTGACTAGCTTCAAATACCTTATACACCCTCTGTAAACACTGAAGACTTGAGAAAACATACAATGGCACATATACCAAGGTAGTCAAAATGTTGTAGAAGCGGTCCTTGACAAAACTTCAATTGCTCCTATGTTTACCGTCCCGGTTTGGATTGTAGATGTGAAAAGATCGACATGATCCATAAATCAAACACTTTAGTCCTATTGATTCACATATGCCCTGATCATCATCCGTGCAATCCTGTGAGGATCTACAAAGCAGTTTCCCCTTTAATGCAAGATCATACACCTTGTAGATTGATGAGCCATCTAGGAACCAACCTAGAGAACATCTTGAAGACCACCTTTTGCTACATAATCAATGCATTATGAACATCTTGAGTAGCCCTCTTGATTAGCCCCAAATAGAGCTTCCTGGCCTAAAAACCAATAAAGACATGCATCCCTGGATAGCCCTAGTTGTACCTGATCTTCGTACTTGCTTTTTCACCTTGGCACATGCACTGGTAGATGCACATGGCCTTGCGTGCTCCTTATTTTAGCTACACCAATGATGCTATATAATCATGTGAGTCCATGTGAAGGGTGGACCACCACAAGCCTAGTGCAAGAATGGTGCACCTTCTAGGCTTCTAGTGATCCTGATAAATAAATAGCATGCTCTTTCTCCCTCTAGGCACTTTTTAGAACTTATAGATACGAAGTTTCAAGGGCACATATCTCCAAGTTTGCAACCAAACAATTGCAGCATAATTATTCTCTAAGAATGTGGTATTTCCTTGACTCTATGATTGTGCTTTTGGATTTCAATTGATTCACATTAACCATGTTATCCTCGAGATAATGGTAGATACGCTCTAAATACGTATCCCATATTTTGGCAATCCCATAGGGTGATATGATACAATGTTGAGTGTTTGCAAAATTTGTTGTATTTTCAATGGGTGCAAGCATGGAAAAAGTCTATCACATCTTGTCTCATGTGGGCCACCATAGACCTTGCAATTAAAGCACCCTAGTCATGGGTTTGGGGCTAGGTGTTGCCCACATGGAAACCTATGGGAATGGTGCACAAGGAGAGAATACTTGTTGGGGCATGACACTCTTTTAAGGATCAATTCATCATCCTTGTAATACAAATGGCCTGATATTAGCTGGTAAGCATAGCGCTCTCTTAAGAATCATGGTGCATGTTTATTGAAACTGGGAGGTATAGTAGTAGTGGTGAGGAGCATCACAATGTTCTTGGTCCATTCTGGAACCCATTCAATGGAAAAGAGTAAAGAACGGGGAAGGTCATCATTCACCCGGATGGGATCCTGCCCTGAGGTTAATTTAGAAAAGTGGTCTACGTGTTGGTGCTTTCCTCTTCCTGACCGCCACCTTAAGATTGAATTCTAGCAAAATTATAAACCAACACACTATCCTACCCATGTTGCATTGTTTGTGCTTGATGGTTGATGAGCAAGAAAAAATAATTTGCAAGCAAATGGCGTTAAAACTTCTCTACCTACATTGATAGCCCCTCGCGTTCCATGGTCGTGTGATTTTTCTCAGCGAGGTTCAATTTTTGGCTAGCATATGCAATAGAAAGAAACTAGATTTCCGTCAACAAGTTGGGCCAAGATGTAGCCAGTGGCATAGTCACTGACATCAATATGTGTATGAAAGATGTTACCCCACTCCATTGGGGTGCTTTCAGAATAGGAGTGTCACCAATGCAGATGTGAGCTTCTCAAAAGCCACGTTGCAACTAGTAATTGATATAAGGGCCGATCTATCTTAGGACACATGTAGAAAAGTCCTCGGGAGTACTTATGATGGCGAATGAAAACTTCTACAACTCATGGGCATGCCAACTTGAGAAGATTTATGATAACCAACATTTTATCTCAATAAGTGATGATACCATAGTTGGACACTAAATGGCCAAGAATGCTGCCATGCCTAACTATGAGCGTTCGGAAAAAATGTGTCTCAGCTTAATATGGTGCCGTTTTCAATTTCAAAAATGCCGGTTGAGGGCAGGGGGGAAAGGAGAAATACCGCCCCAAAATAGAGAAAAATAGTGTAAAAACCCGAAAAAACAACCTAACTTTCTAAAATTTCCTCTTGACAAAATGAAAGAAAGGAATTTTGTATGTTTGGAAAAATGATTTTTCCCGAACACTGCTAACCATAGAGTTTTAGTGTGGCATTGTCTAATTTGGCTCTAACTTTAACGACACGCTTTACTTTTAAAAAAAGCATAAGAATGGCTAGCGGAGGAGTTTGCGCGTTAATGTTTCTAGAAGGCATTTTCCAGTATCATAAAAAGCAAAGTTTACGCGGAAAGCAATTAGCAATAGCCGTGCTAAAAGGAGGGTTTAGGGTTATAAAAGGAGGCCGTGCGGCCATTTCCTTTTTGTGGCATAAAACTCGAGCAGTTGCAGGTCGGTGCTTCCTACTCAGATTGTCGTTACCAATATCCCTCCACCATGGCCAGCCTTAGGCAGACGCTTGCAGGTATACGCAAAAAGTCTGCAGATCAAGAGGATCTCTTGCAACGTCATGATCAGCAACCGAGTATATCATCATCACCAGCAGCGCCATATTATAATGAGAAGCAACGGCTGACTAGGCGATAGCCCAAGCTCAGGAGCCGCATCCTCAAAGACAATGCCTTCCTCGCGAAAGATGAAGGCTGTACGCCTGTGCAACAAGACGTCGATGATGCGTCAGCTAGGGATCTGCATATTAATGAAGGCGCCCCGAGCTCTATATTAAGTAAGGATTATGGTATCCTGACGGACATGGAGGTGGCGTCCATCTTCTTGAGCTTTATAAGCGAGGTCAATAATATTGCGAATTCCAAGCTGCAAAATCTATACAAGCAACGATGTCGTGCTGGCTCTGATGATCATCAACAGCATCACGCCATGGCCAACGTCAACAAGCTGCCCAGTACAGCAATTGCATCCAAGCAGATCAAGCGACACATGAAGATCGGCTCATCAGCAACGTCTGAGCAAGGCCAGCATAAAGATGTTCATCGGATCATTGAACGGGTCGCATTGACGCCGGAAGGTCCAATTAGAATCAAGCTCGTCAAGGATTTTACGCGGAAAATTTCCATATCATTGTCCCACGTAGCATACGTCTTTTTCATCAAGGGAAAACGTACTGTAGATTATCATGCTTCCATGAGACATGCATCCCACATGGGTCCTTCGCTTTCCATGAGGCAAAGCAGGTTTTGAGGTTTCAGAGCGACGAAACACGTTTTTAATGCTCAGATTAATGTAATGGCTAGATATCGACCATGCAAAAAACTCTACTTCGCATACAACAATTGTGTTTGGACATGCCAAGATTGAAGCTCTCGGACCTAGAACATAAGAGTTTGGCAAGGTGATCGTTGGCGTGCTTCATCCACAAATTAAGAGTGCACAATGCCAAATAACAATCAAATTGCAGTATACTTCATACAAAAAGTTTGTGTACAAGATATATTAAGACGAAGGGTAGACTAGGTAAGCAAACAACACAATGGAAGTGTGGATTTGGAAGGGCCAAGGAGGGGTCCCAACAACGAAAAAAAGAGGCAACCCCCGTCCCCTCCCAAAAAGAAAAAAAAAAGAGGCCTATTGGGCTACTACCATAGGAGCATGATCAAATGATAAAGATGGTCACCCCAAGGGGCCATGTGTTGAAGTTTCAATTTTTCTCCCCCAGATTCTTTCCAGCACGCTAGAGCTCAGTGCTTCTTGATGCTTCAATATGGCACGGATCTCTAAACCTACCTTCTCTATTAGCATAATCAACACATTGTTGGAAAGCTTCTCTATCCTTGTCACCTGAGAGCAATTGTTTGCATACCGTTTTCAAAGTCTCCCATGACCTCTCTGTTACAGCCTTGACTATGTAGTTGAAATTTTGGAACCAAAATAAATGCCGCTCCATGCAAACGTGTACGCATTTGGGCCCAACATCTTTTTGCAGCCCCTGTTACTTGTGCCTTTTCTCTAGTAAATTGGTTAAACTATTTTGTTTGTCTACTAGCTTACGACATCAACCAACATCTTTTTGTAGCCCCTACTGTTTGAACGCATTTACGTGGAAAGTAATTAGCGGTAGCAGGTAGGGTTCAGGGTTATAAAAGGAGGCCGTGCGGCCATTTTCATTTTGTGGCATAAAACTTGAGCAGTTTGTTGCAATATTTCCCATCGGTGCTTCCTACTCACATTGTCATCGTCAAGGTTGTTGTGCGCCTCCAATATCCCTTCACCATGTCCAACCTTAGGCAGACACTTGCAGGTATACGCAAAAGGTCAGCAGATCAAGAGGATCTCTTACAACGTCATGAGCAACCGAGTATATCATCATCACCAACAGCTTATTATAATGAGAAGCAATGATTGCCTAGGGGACAGCCCAAGATCAGGAGCCACATCCTCAAAGACAATGCCTTCCTCGTGAAAGATGAAGGCTCTGTGCCTTTGCAGCAAGTTGATGCTGCGTCAGCTAGGGATTTGCATATTAATGAAGGTGCCCCGGGCTCTATATAAATTTTTTGGTGTCAATAGGCCTTAGGAGCTCCACATAAGGCTTGTCAATACCACATACCTTCTGTATATTATGCCAAAAAATCAACCATTGGATAAGATGCATAAAAGTTTGGGTAGCACCTTGATAACTTGGATACTTTTAGATCTCTCTCTAGGGCTGTATGTAGGAATTATATAGTTTACATTTTTATACAATCTCAATATACCTCAGAGTTGTGGAAGCAAGATATTGTTGGCAGTGTCCTGTCCAACACCCAAATCGGCGATAATGCATCTGAGCCATACAGAGTCAACCGTAGTTGTCAAGACTGCCCTATACTCAGCCTCACAACTATAAGTGGCCACATTAAATTTCTTCTTTCTCCATGATGTACGTGAACTGCCAAGCATGAAATAAAAACCACTTGTGAACACCTGTGTGTCAAAACAACCAACCCAATTTGAGTTCGAAAAATCATGTAAGTCTGGCGTAAATGATCCCCCCTTGGGATAAAACTAGCCAAGATATAAAGTGCCACTCAAGTAGTGGAAAATCCTTCTGAAGTACTACCAATGCTTAGACCCTGGGATATGCATCAATCTGCTGACTTGTGAGACTGCAAACTCAATATCCAACCTCGTGTTGCATACATAAATGAGGCAGCCAACAACAATATGGTAAAGAGTGACATCAACAAGATCACCAACATCATGTAGACTTAACTTCAAACCAGCTTCCATGGGAGTGGCAATAGGTTTGCAATCCTCAAGTCCAAACTTACATAGAAATGTCTCTATGTAGCTTCTTTGACACAAGGCAATACCACCATCACACTGCTTAAACTGTATGCCCAAGTAATGATGCAACAACCCCAAATCTTTCATCTTGAAAGTAGCATTCAAATCAGCCTTGAATTCAACAATATGTGCCTCATTGGGATCAATGATCAGCAAATCATCCACATAAAGAACAAGCATGAGAAGTACATTGCCCTCATGCTTGACATACAATGTGCTTTCTATTGGACTGTTACAAAAGCCTTGTTTGACCAAATGAGTTACAGCCTTCTCATACCAAGCACGATCAGATTGCTTCAATCCATACAAAGCTTTGCTACATTTTCACACCTTATTCTCTTGTCCTTTCTTGACAAAACCGCGAGGCTGCGTTACATAAATTTCCTCAAATATGTCACCATTCAACAAAGCAGTAACAATGTCGGATTGATGTACATCCCAACCAAAATGAGTTGCCAAATGCACATACAAAATGCACAGTGGTCATACAACAATTGGGAACAAAAGTCTCTTCATAATCTATACCTTTTTGCTGTGCATAACTCTTTGCAGCAAGTTGAGCCTTATAGCGATCAATCTCACCATCCGGCTTGTGTTTTAACTTGTAAACACACTTTGTTCCAATTGCCTTTTTTCCAGGAGGCAAATCACATAAAGTCCATGTGTCATTTTCTATAAGTGCATCATATTCTGATTGCATGGCAGCCATCCAATTTTTTTAATTATGTGCTTCATCAAAAGACAGAGGTTCCTCAACATAATGTAAGCTAGACACAGCCAAAGCATAACAATCTGATGCATAAGATGCATGGCGAGAGCCTGAACAAGTGCGACTAGACAAAGGTGCATCCAATTTACTATCATGCAATGTATGCACCAGCCATTTTGGCAATACCTCTATCCTGCTCATTGTCAGCCTTTTCCTCATCAAGTACATCATGTACATCTGCATCGGTAATAGGATGATGTATAACACTTTTTGAAACCCCCATAGGCTATACATTTGCCTCATTGGAGTTTACATTTGAACTTCGACCACTAAAAAGAGGCAACAAAGTGTCATAAATGTCTTGTGAGCTTACATTGTTGTCTCTGGTACATGACAGTAAGGGTTGAACATAATGCTTTGTTTGTGGATGATACAACTTGTAACCTTTGCTTTCAGCACTATAACCACAAAAATACATTTGATAGCCTTATCATCCAATTTTCTACGCTATATTTGTGGCACCAAAGCATACGCCAAACAACCAAAAACATGCATGTGCTCAATAGATGGCTTTCTATCATGCCATGCTTCATATGGAGTCATAGACTACAATGCTTTTGTAGGACACTTGCTGAGTACATAAGTGGCACACATGACAGTCTCGAGCCAACATGAATGTGGTAAAGCTTGTCTTTTGACCATACATTGTGCCATCTTCATAAGAGAATTCTTTTTCCTCTCAGCAACACCATTTAATGGAGGTCAAAATGAACCTGAATCCAAAATCTGGGTAGACTAAGCTTTAAGATCTATCCCAAAAAAAAATTCAACCTGCCAACGCTCACCAAAGCGAATGCTTAGAACTGACTACGTAGAAACCTTTCCCTGATGGCCATTTTTGAGTCAAATTCGTTAATGATTCTTCTTGCATCAGCAGCTAGGGTTCCCAATTCTTCTTCAATAATTGTAGATACATCCCTTGAGACAATCTGTTTTATGAAGTCTGAGGCATCTATGAATCTCTAATGTTTCTGATTAGCTACATGCTTTTCCACATTTTTTATGCAATGTTGCATTTAATCAGTCAAGAAAAGACATGCATAAACAAGGTCAGTCTCAACATATCTTTTAATTTGCTGCATAAGTCTACTCATAAATAGCTTGAACATAGGATGCCTCAACAAAGAGTTATTTACCATAAGTGAATGTTGAAGACCAACATTATTAAACTCAAAATTAAGCACATCAGATAAGGAAAAGACACGAAGGATGTGGTCTGTCATGGAGCATTTTATAATCAACAACCAAATCATCATCAGTAGGCAGCCAGTGAGTAGAACAGAAATAAATTCTTTCAAGCCAGGACCAAGAAGACAGATGAGATTGTGAATGGAAGGTAAATCCTTGGTTTTGGTATGTAGTTTCTAGCCAAGCATCCTGTAAATTACCTACACTCACCATTCTCTCCCTAGAATTACTCTCTAGCTTGTTAATAAGAGAGCCAGTAGAGGTGATATCCTGCCCTGCACATACCATGTTAAAGTCCCAAGCCATAGTTCAATGAGATAGCTACAAGCCTACTATCCATTGCCAAAGATCACCCCTAAGTCTAGGATTATTGTCTGCATAGAAATTAATCAACATCATTTTGCCCCATTGAGTGGATATCTGAAAAACTGAGCATTGACCATTTGGATGATCCAGAATCCAGATGGGATGAAGAGATGTCTTAATGCAAGTAAGCTCCGGGGAATCCCCCTTTCTTTCCTACATAGAAGCACTCCATACCTCTATAGTGCATAAGTTGCCTTGCCTTGTCTAGACTTGCCAAATGGTACTGTACAAAATGGCTAATATTTTACTCTCATAATTTGTTTTGTTTTAATGTCACAGATTGAGTTGTACCAAAGATTCAAGAGGGCCAATCCAGAAGTGGAAATTTCTCTTAGATGTTTTGAGGCTTTAAAGCCTTACTTTGTCCAAAAAATGAAGAAGCGATATACATGTTGCTGTGTATATCATGTCCAAATGATATATTTTAAAGAGGCATTTAATCAGATGCGACAAAACAAGTTTGAGCATTATGGAAAGGATCATGCCTGCACATGTTCCGTTTGATGTAGTGATGATTCAGGTAAGTGTACTGCAAACCAATTAGTGTCTCATAGAATCAGTGATATGTGGGAATCACTTTTATGTCCAAAGGCTCATGATGCAGAATACTATGCAAAAAAATGCTCGTTTCGATTTGCTCTAGATTTGGAATAAACAGGTTGACATTGTGTCCTGATGAAATTTCAGTGGATAGGGGGAGGTCACTGTGAAGATCTTCACAAATGTTTCAACTGGGCAAGTGATGCAGGTGGGTCTGAGAAAGAAAAGAACTTGGTAGTGCAACAAATAAGATGCTTACTTTTATTGACCCATTCTCATCTCATCTTAAGAGCTTCATCAAGCATAACTACATTTTTTTGGTGGCAGGCACAACAATTTAAAGAGTGCTTACTTAAGTTTCCATCAGATGTTGTTGTTTCGATCATCGAATTTGCCAAGAATTATCGATTTAAAATAGAAAATGAGATAAAGTCCATGCACTAGTGGTCTAATCAGGTTTACAATACTTATTCACATTACTTATGTGAGAAACTCAGGAGGTGGTGTTGAAAAAACACTCCATTTTTACATCTCTGATGATATAATACATGACACTTTGTTTGTACAACATTGTTTTCTTCTTCATGAAAAGTGGTTGAAACAGAAAGGCCATTCTTTACGACGTCATTGGGTGTTGTCAGATGGTGCAGTGTCTCAGTTTAAAGCATGAAGACCTTTCTACTTTGTGGCTAGGCATTATTGGTTGACAGGTCTGCAGATGATGCATAACTTTTCAGCATCAAGACATGGAAAAGGTGAGCACGATGGAGCAGAGGTAATCATAAAGAGAACCCTCACTCATGAGGAGTTGAAACCAGATGGCTGGCCTATGAAGTCTGCAGCCGATGTAGTTAACTATCTAAATGAAATATTTCAGCATAAATCAAGTACACAAAGAGTTTTTTGGCTAGTTTCAAGGATGATGTGCGACGCAATGTCCAATGGGATTGTCAGTGTATTACAGGTTCATGATAATTTCATTGCATTGATGGATATTCACAGGATAGTCCATGCGCTCTACGATATCGTACACTCTCATGTTTTTGTGATTCATGTATCTGTGGGCAATGGAGAAGATGTTTTTGGCCTATTCGGGGTCCGTTTGAGGTCATCTAAAAGGCCAAGGGTGCCCAACTAATAAAGCTAAGTGTGGGAACTGAAAAAACAAGAGAGAAGAATAGACAACATGTAGAAGAATGGAAATATTTGATAGTCCAATCATTATTGGAATCAGACGATCCTTGTAGCGATGAAGACGATGATGACAAATAAAATAATAGTTCTGATTTCAATTTGCCAATGCATAATGTCTCTAACCTCCCCATGTATGAAGGGAACCTAGAGTGTTTGTGTCAATTGTTGTCAATTGGTGACAACTTTGCAGCCAAGGTAGCAGAGAAAGGACATGATTTCTATTTGATTAAATGCACCAAAAAGAGGAACGAGACAGTGAAGGCACAAAAGGATGCATGGCACAACAAAATTGTTAGAGGGGGGAAAGTAGTTGAAGGCTTGTACTATGGCCAGTTGAAGGAATTTTTGATACATACAGCATTCTAAATCATACACCTCTAGTTATGATCTACTCACACCTTGTAAGAGCAATACGGTTTCCCATGGAGCCTATCCCTGGATGGAAAAATAGATTCAGGTTATCTACTGAAATTTATGAAAACATATACAATAACATGCCATATGATGATGAGAGTGATCAAGATGCACTAATCATGTAACAAACAATACCAAACACAGAGGTAGAAAGTACAAATAGATCACTTTTAGGATCTCTGATAATACTTGGGTTAATTACCATATACGCACACATTGCACACTCACAAGTGGTATCAAAGCTTTGATTTCTTGACCTTCTCTCGACGTACGTGCAAAAGCTTTGAGAGAAGCTAAGGTTCAATACCTTAGCACAAAGCAATAGAATCAAAAGGAGGAGGAGGAAATCCACAATCACAGATCTATAGGAAATTGACACCTCAGTAAAGGTATTGGGAGCATTAAACAAAAGGCATTGTAGAGATTTTCATTAATGAGAAGTGTTGAACCTCATAAAAAAGAGCAGCACTAGAGACTCTTTCTTTGCAGTAGCGCTATGAGGCAACAAAAAAACACCATAGTGTTGATGAAAAAAATTGGAGAGTGGGAGCGTTGGAGTTTGTGAAAACTAAAGGTAGGACAATGTAGAAAATTTCAGCGATGAGTACAAAATGCTAGTGAGTTTTTCTCTCTATAGTGCAACAGAGAGCATGTATGCAACACCACACACACACACACACACACACACACATAGTGGTAGTTACCTTTGTGATTATGTAGCACAAATAACAATTGTGTTAAACTAGCTTCCTAATTTACCTTATAGGTATCCACCGTGGGATATCTCCCTTATAAGTATAATAGGTTTTTTAAAAAAACCCTTAGCTTGCAAATTAAGTGGTTTATTGCCCTCTCTAAAACCTACCGTGAAGGCGCTATGGTGGTATTTGCCATAACAAAACTGCATGACAATCGGCCATGCTTGATCAGACCTGCAGGAGGGGCTCGCTCCACTCAATACTACCTAAATGCTACACATATTCAAGGATGGCGGCCTTCCTCCTTCTTTTATTTAAGAGGTGAGGGCACAATTTGCCCCTCACTTAGCCTTCTGTGAGTTTTTCTTGCGTAAAGTGTGAGAACTGTTTTTATATTTTTTTCTACTGCATCTACAATGGAGCTTGCAACAGCTAAACATAGGTTGGTTACCATGTTTGGCCTCACTGATTTTGTTTACAATCATTCTTTGAGATTATTATTATGGTATTGCTCTGTGTATGGGTGGATTGACTTGGCTTGACAGAGCATGCTATGAGTTGGTTAATCGGTAAAAACCATGGTGTGGGATGGCATTGCTTGGTAAACACCACTAAGGAGTATTGTTAATTGCTATAGCCCCCCGATTTTTTAATGGTATGCATAGCATATATGGTTAATGATTTGATTCTTTGGGCTTAACTTACTGACATTCTGGCTGCGCTGAGAAAACTGTTTATTTGCTTGTGATAATGGGGTACTACCACATGGCTGGACCATGCAATATATATTTTTCTGCAGACTGTACAGTATAATTTTAAAAAAAGGAAGGGTCTAACCCGGTGATTACTGGTTTTAGTCACATGACAATGCTTGGAAACAGCTTAATATATGGGGGCATAACCTGCTGTGTTTTTTGATAAAAACCACTTTATGGATGCTTTACTCTAAATGGCACTAACTAAAGGTTTTTTTTGGCTAAACCCCTCAGCTGGGTTTCGGTTCTTTACAGATAAACGCATATTAGCCTAAGGTAAGGATGTACTTAACAGAATTGTTCTGGAAAGGTTGTACTTAAATGATTGGATGGTAATTGATACCGCTTTACACTTTAAGCTATTCGGTTAACTTTGTGATAAATGGCTCACTGGTTTGGTAAAAATCTCTGCCCATTGTGAAGGTAAGTATCTCGCATTACAGCTTTGGGTACAACCCAGAGGGGTTTTTTCTTGCATATGGATGTGTCGCTATCATTACAGTAAGATGCTTTGGGATGGGGGTATTCCCTGGATGACTATTGGCTTCTATGATTGGTACTGTCGCTGTAATTGGTTGACATGAAAAAAACTGTCTCTTTTTTAAACTGGTATGAAACACCTATGGTTGGGTGTACTTTGGAATCCTATTTTGTCGTACATTGCCTGCTAAAACACGCTGTTTTGGGCGACCCTATGGGATTTTTCCCAGTTACACTGCATATTAGCACCTGTTTTTGATAAGACGGGATAATGCAAAACTCTATTTACATTCACCATTTGATGGGATTTTGTGACTTATAGTAAATAGGAAGGATCGGATTACGTTGTAAACTATATCAGTTCCGAATTTATTCTACAATGGGTCTATACTCGTTTATAGCAAGTTTTAAACTTCTTCACAGATGGAGCTTCATTAATTTACTCAAAGTTGTTTTGTGATGGGTAACTTACCATTTGAAGTAGTAGGGGGTATGGCACTCTACGCTAAGACTAAAATACTAAATTTTTATTTTTTGAACCTTATATATAAAAGAACATAAGTACTTTGGACTAAGCTCAAATGTTTTTAAAAAATGTTAAAAGATGGACATGGATAACAACTGGTATAGTCCATTCATACCTGTAAAACACATCCAAGGATAATATAAATGTTGTCTTGTTTGGATGGATGCTAGTAAGGACTCTATCTTATCTTGGAAGGTTTTTTTTGGCTTTTAGCAATTGTCCAATACAGGATTATACATACACCTATTGCAAGGGAAGTACTTCTATCTATATACTGGAATGAGGATTCATTCATACAAACATTGTACAAAGATAATTCTAACCTTGAGTTGTTTTTGTACTTATCATTTCTCTTTCTCTGAAGCCAGCTATCTTTTGAATGTAAAAGTTCAAATTATGTCTTATTATTTATGATAAAATAGCTACACACACACACACACACACACACACACTGTGGTACTTTTAATGCTTTAGTTTTTCCCTCCTCCTAAATAAAAAACCCCCCCCCCCCCCCCCCCCCCCCCCCCCCTCTGAAGCACTCATGGGATACTGACTCATTACATGCCACTTATGGCCTATGGGACTATGCCCTTGCATAATAATTCTCTCCTAGAATTGGGCATGAGTAAAAATGCCGGGCTCTCATTGCAAATAGTAGGCGGCCTGCGCATCCTGGGGATGGATCTCCCCTTGCAAGGCTTTCTGTGCATCACTTGAAGACGCTACACAGCAGGGAGGCTTGCCTCTCTCATCGATCACGCTCAGGAAAATGCAGCTCAACCTCTATAAAAAAGGTGAGGGTGCACTTTGCCCCTCACTTAGCTTGTTCGTATTTTTGTTGTTGTGACTAAAGGCAATATACCGTTTGCTTCACTGTCCGAGCTATGGAGCTCACTGCGCAAAATACTCAGGTTTTTCTCTAGGCCTCTTTTTGAGAAAAAAAATCTTTGAGCTTTGGTTATCTGTTGCTTCAAATATTAAAACATTATGTTGGTACTACTTGTAGTAGTTCTCATAGCATAGAGTTGAACTGTATAACATTCATTAGGGGTTTAATTTAAGAATTTGTTTGGGCAAGTACTCTGCGTAGACTGGTTTTTTTCAAAAAATTGTTGTAGCCCTTAAATATGGTAGCAAGGCATCGTCTGACTGATTGAAAGCACACCTAATGGAACCTATTGCAAAAATTAGGGAGATTTGATGTCGACTGGTCTTAGAAAAAAAACTGTGCATCATTGGTTTTCTTGGCTTGGCTTAAGCCGTTGCAGGTCTTGCCGTTTACCGCCCTAACTAAGGTATGTTTAGAAAAAAGAAAGGGCTCTGTTTTAGCCGATACATGCTTTTTTTGGGCTCTGTTTTAGCCAAAACTGGTTTTTTTGGGGCTCTGTTTTAGCCGACACTGGTCTTCTTCTTTTTGCGGGCCTAACAGTAACCGGACATTACAATTTTTTGTATGATGAATCACTTGGGTTTTCTTAAAAAAAAGGGGGGGTAAATATATAGCTAATGCATTTTAGCTCTGGCCTATAGCTAAGGCTAGTAACCGCATGGAATGTGAATGAAACCTTGGACTTTCTGAAAGCTTGTGTTTGTTTTGGTGATGAAACTCTGTCTGACCTCGACAAGGATACGTTTGGCTTTTCTGTTGTATGCAATATGGAAACTCTTGGACTTCTTCATAATACTTTCCCTCATGATTTCATATGGGGAGAAGGAGTTAAGGTTATTTTAACCCATCTAGCACCCATGACGGTGGAAGATTGAAAGTATCTTGGAGAAAAACAGGACTGAACAATGCTGAACTGTATTGAATACTAAGAACTTAAAAACTTGAAGTTTTGAAGGTAAGTATATGGAGATTACTCTGAGCTTTGGCGTAAAAAACTGACCTTTGGCTCATGACATAAAGTTCCACTTGATACTCTATTTCTGATTTTGGTAAGTATATGGATGCTATTGTTAGTGTAAGCATAGCTATCAAGCTATGGAGAAAAATTGGGAAGTTTGAAGGTAAATATATGGCTGGTACCCTCAAAACATGGCATAAATACCGAGATATGGCTCGCGAAATGAGGTTCCACTTGAAAAAATGGAGTCTTTTTTTGATACTCTATTGATTAGTAAGTATATGTTTGCTACTATGGACTCAAGCATAGCTACCAAGCTATGGCTTAAACTTTTTGGACTTCACCACACAGATTAGAAGGTAGATTGTACCATTGATTTTTGAAGGAATATGTAAAGACTGCTAAAAAAATCTAATAACCTAAGCTTGGCTAAAGTAATTAAAATCTATAAGATGGACATGGATAACAACTGACATGGCCATTGTTACCTGTAAAACACATCCAAGGCTAATTGAATTTTTGTCTTGGTTGGATGGATGCAGGTAAGGACTCTATCTTATCTTGGAGGGTTTTCTTTTCTTTGGCAAGCAACATTATTGTGATGAAATACCCACTGAGGAACGGGGATGTTTTTTTACTACCAACCTTACTGAAAGAGGACCTCTTCCCTACAATCATAATTGTACCTAAATAATTCTGATACTGAGTTATTTTTGTACATATCAGTTCATTATTCCTTGGCCAGCTGTCTTTTGAATGTAAAAATTCAATTATGTCTTATGACTTAAGATTTAAACAGCTACACGCACACACACACACACACACACACACACACCACACACACACACACACAGGTAGATAGACGGCGTCTATCTGGTCACTTCCTTGACATAGCGAGAACGAGAGAGAGTGGGTCTAGTCTCTCCTCTAGTGTTTTGATTTCTTCTCTTGCATAGATACACACAGAGGTAGATGGAACGAGTCTTTCTGGCCACTTCCGCAACATAGCGAGAGCGAGAGAGAGTGGGTCTAGGCTCTTTTCCAGTGTTTTGATTTCTTCTCGTGCACAGATACGCCATGACACACATGGATCCAATGATCTTCTGGAAGTACGCTTTTTTTGACAAGCGACATCGACTCTCGGATGTCTACGGCCACCATGATAGGTACAACTTGACCTTCACAGGGATTTTGTGAGCTAGATTGTACTTTTCCCCGGCACTAATCTCGGAGGAAATGTATGTCATATGCGGACAAGTGGTTTCTTATCCATGTGTCTGGTTTTTGACCGATGAGGTTTTTGATCAACGAGATAGTGTGCAAGATTACAAGTTGTGCATTTTGTAACCGACGAACATTCCGGTCGATGCTTTATGCTTTAGATTGTGTGGTTTTTCACAGAGGTTTCCAACACACATTCGTTATGTGTGGAATTTATGTTATGTATGCATATGCTAATACAAATCGAGCTCTTGATAGCTCGTAGGTGATGGATTCACGGGTATACAGATAGCAGAGATGTGGAGTTTCCAAAGAGCTACTCATATGGGAATGAGCTTATGCCATGCTTATGTTGTATGTATGCCACATGTGGATTTTTGATTGAGATGGTTTTGTCTTGGACAAGTTTATGCACTTTTTGTGAGAACTCACAACAATGTCTTGCTTCTATTCATTGAGTTTGGAGAGCATTTGATCACTTTTGATCGTTGTATGACATTTGTGGATGAGAGTCTGAGTCTCTCGTTTAAGCAGAGTGCCTAGTTGACTTAATTTATACTTCTATGATTTTTTGGCATGCCACTTTGAATGACTAAGTTGTATTTGAGATTTTACTGAAAATATAAGAGAAACTCTATTCCCAAATTCTTGCCATATGTTGCATGTATTTGCAATTTGATTCTAGGATGGTGTAGTGGTTGATTTACTCCCATTTTAACACTGATCAAGTATTTACTCTCACTTTTATAGATTTTGTTAGCTTGGATGTGGATTTAGTGCTCTTGTATCCTCTGTCGTAGGAGTGAGATTTATGTATGCTCATAGTGGCTATAGGTAGATCTATGGTATACATTGTTTTTGATTGACGAACATTCTAATGGTGAGTCTAATGGTTACATTTTACAAATAGTCATTGGTTATAGGTTCTAAATGCTTACAAGTATAGATTTATGCAATTGTCAGATTAACATCACTACTTGTGGGACGTGATTTGAGCACAATGTTTGCTCACCACTTGTATATAAAGTTATGCGTTTTATGCTTACCTGAGATCTATTTATCCAAGTGTTGAGTTGATACTCTTTGTGCTTGCATTATCCCTTGGCGCTTGTTTATGCATGGATTCTAACTTACTTACTTCTTGGTGTACCAATTTCAACTTAGCACCAGCCTCTGTCGGGGCAATCACCTTTCCAAACTGCTCCAAAAACTGCCTCCACAATTCGTGTCATGAACTTTGATCATCACCCTTCAAATCATTGTACCAAACCTTTGCTTGTCTGCGCATCAGCAACGACCCCATTTGCAGCTTTTTCGCATCCGTCTCAACATATGCATCAATATCATCCACAATTCAAAATTTGCCAACCAATCTTCAAGGTCTTCAACACCTCCAATTATGGGCCCAAAGCTTGACTACATCATCTCTCCTACCTTTAAACACAACCTCCAAATATTTTGACCATCTGCTAACCGTTTGTCGGCTTCCAAACACCACTTTAAACTTCAAATCGGAGCATCAATGCTCCTCCGTGGGGAACTTGAAGATGGATAGCGGGAAGGGAAACACACCCAAAACCCAAGTAATCTGCCTCTCTATAGCCCAAGAAAATCACTACACACCCCAATCCACTAGAGTCCACCTTCAAAACTCACACAACTCACCGACGAACCACCGTTTTCACACCACCATTTGCACACACTCAATATGACACCACCAACAAAGCCCAATCACCTTGTATAGCTCGATTCAATCCCTTCACCGCACACACAACCTCTCTCAACCTCTCTGTGCACAACAGACCATCAGGGGGGACACAACTACCACACGCCCGAAACCAGATGCACACAATAAAGAAGAGAAGGGATAAGGGGAATCGACACCAAATGCACAATAATGATGGATTTCTTTCAACAAAGACGACTATATACAGCTGTAGCTCCTAACCGGCATAAGCATCGGGAAGTAGAACACAAAAATCTGGTTGCCCTTCAGCTCCACACCAACTCCATAGCCACACTTCGGCTCAAGAATCCCTTGGTCCTCCCGTCTCACTGACCTCGGAAAAGAGAACCCCCACATGGAAGAACGGGCCCCTCTTGAGCGTGGGTACTCCCCTTTTTCGGTTCCTCGTCTATTTTTGGTATCCCTTGCATGTGAGGATGCCCTTCTATTCTTGGCTTTACTTCCTTTGGGAACCCAAGGCATGACTTGGCCCTTACGGGCGCGTGATGGGCCTCTACCACATCATCATGCCATTGCACAGTCAACGGCCATCGATAACGGGCCTATCCGCCACTTGCTTCAACAAAACCACCAGGTACCACCCCACGTCAACATCATGTCCATCAGGCACAACCACAACAATGCTGTGTGCGCTCTAGGCACCATGGTGAATAGTCTTCCGAGCTCAACTCCTACACCACGACACATAAGTGCACGTCTCCCTTGTGCTTATGTACTCTACCAAGTCAACCTCGTACTTATCATGTGGGATTAACCCACAAATACGTGATAGATCCACTTCAAATCACCCCCCAATGGTCAAAACTTCACCAACTCTTAATTTTAATTGCATAAAAATTCTCCTCCTCTCACCATTTCAATCCGATGCCATTTGGTGCACACCAACCCTGTGATTGAGCCGCAAATTCCAACCAATAGATCTCTTTGTTGGCTACTGTTGAGAGAGAAGGAGAGAACACAGAAGTAGAACCCCAAAGTGTGTAGAATACACACATGAGATGATGTATATATAGAGGGGACCTGGGTGCCATATATAGAGAAGCCATATATTGAGTAGCTTCACATATAAGCTCAACACCCCCGCTCAAATAAGGGTCCCTAACTGTGGATGAAAAAACCCTTGGGGAATCAAGGGAAAAACCCACAGCTCTATATACACCCACCGTTATATTATAAAAATCATTGAATATACAAATGTTTACGAGGAGCTACATCACTCCTTTTACAATGAATGTTTTATGAGGAGTTACATTACTCCTATCAAATACAATAATGAATACAAAGGTTCAATAAAGAGGTGTAAAAGCTATCGATTAGCTTGTAATCAAAAGTGTCTCCGTGAATCTGCTGTGTAGCTTGTCATCAATATCGCATCACCAAACATGTCTTCATGTTGTCATCAATATGGCATCACCAAATATATCTTCATAAATCTTTTATTGTCACCAAGTTTGTCTTCATAAAATCAATTCTTTGATCAATCCTACATAGATCATAGACTCCAAAAAAAAAACATGTCATGAAAATTATTAGCATCGTTAATGAAATAATTACGTTCACAATGCCATAAGAGATGGTTCGCAACGCCACTCTTTTGACGACATATATACGCACGACAACATATGGTACAAAAAATAAAATAATAAAAGTACAAAATGTGTGATTACGTGATACAAATGATATGTGTATATACTACATAAAACAACATTTATCAATGTAGTGATCAATGAATACCATCAAAGTATTAACAAAATATCATCATTATGTCAATAAAAATGAATAAATGATCATGGTATCAACGAAAAGCACCATGATATCACCGAGAATAATCATTGTATCAACGAAACAACATCATGGCATCACCGAGAATAACCATGGTATCAACGAAATATCATCATGGCATCACCGAGAATAACCATGGTATCAACGAAATATCATCATGGCATCACCGAGAATAACCATGGTATCAACGAAACAACATCATGGTATCACCGAGAATAACCATGGTATCAACAAAACATCATCATGGTATCAATAAAAATCACCATGGAATCAACAAAATATCATCATGGAATCACCGAGAATAACCATGGTATCAACGAAATATCACCATGACCAAAGTATTAACAAAACATCATCATGGTACCATCAAAATCACTATGGTATCAATGAGAAATTATCAATAAAACGACGTAAACTATATCTCTAAAAGAATAATTATACGAGAATCAATGAGCGAGTATATCATATAACAAAAGATCATGTACCAACAGTAGCTCGATAGAATTTGGACGATCATCAATGGCTCGACTGAATCGGAACGATGTGTAACTGGCTTTTGCAGCAAAGTTACGTCAGTAACAAATATATGATTGATGAAGAAAAATATAATTGAGAAGTTTCCAATTATGAGAAAAATCAAAAGCAAAAAGTAAAATTTTGATTTTCAAACATATTCGCAGTCCGAGACGATAACCCAAAATTGGTGCAGAATTTAGAGAAACTTTCTTCTACAAAGTTATAGACCACATCGATTCCAATCCCCATCGCGGGTAGTTTCTTCTGCAAAGTTGTAGAACACATCGATTCCGGTCTCTCACGCGGGTAGTTTCTGCAAAATCGTTTTCAATAAGCAGAAAAATAAAAAACAAAAAACGGAAATTGCTTTTTAGGTATGTACGCAGTCCGCGAACGATAACTCAAAATCGATGCCTAATTTGAAAACACTTTCTTCTGCAAAGTTGTAGACCACATCGATTCCGGTCTTTCTCGCGAGTAGTTTCTGCAAAATCGTTTTCAATAAGCACAAAAATAAAAAACAAAAAGCAAAAATTGTCTAATGTGGAAGCATACGGCATTTTAAGGTATAACAATGGAGTACCTTCATATTAATAAAGCTACTATTATACCTTAGGTTGCTACATGTACCAAATGATATACCTTCAGCAAGTTACTAGAGGTATTGTATGAGGTAAAACAAATGGAATACCTTCAAGTACTATAAGTAGAGTACATTACACCTGAGAAAATAGAGAGGCACAAAAGACATTAGCAACGGTTTAAATTTACCTGAGACTCATCGAGAAGATGCATTGGATGTTTGATAACACTTTTTCTTCCAATCCTCTCCTGACATATATCCTTTTTGTTGGGTGAAACTAGAGTCTCTGAGCTCCAAACGACATAAACTAGATCTCTTACTTCACCTGTGACAATGTTACCTTGAGGAAATTATCTTTGACATGCACTCAATGGAAAAACTTCCTCATCATCTTTAATCTCAAGACGATAATTGGCTGCAGCAATGTTTCTCCGATGAACACTCAAAATACCTGCTATCCTTGTATGGTTCATTTGTGTTGTGCCATCGATATTATTCATTACCATCATCAAAGAAGAGCTCATCTGTTGAGCGGGGCACCTTGAGCTGGCTGAGGGTGTTATGGATGCTAGATAGAAGAGTGCTTTCAAAATTAGCTTTTGATGTTTGCAGATCCTTTAAAGTAGGATGGAGCAAGTGTTGATGGAATAACTCTGTCTGGATACTTCTTTTAAGCCCTAGTGTCTGTGTGCGCCAAAACTTTGCCTTAGCTGAACAAATCTACTTTCTTGATTTGGCTTCATCCATTAAAGATGGATCTTGCAACCTGCTGCTTTCTTTTTCTTTCCTTCTCTATTCTCATTTCTTAGCAGCCCAATACTCATGCATAGAAGCGGTGTCCATGCTGTGAACACTTGCATTCAGCTCCATAGTGCAATCCCTGTTTAGGCAGCCTTGCACAGTAGTCCAATCCCTATTTGGACAACCTTTCTCATTCACCATGCCAGGAGAAGTAGTTGTGAATTCCATGCCTTGAGGATTATCCATGTTTACGTAGCCATATTCTCATGCTAGGATAACCATTTGTATTCTCTGGTCACTCTGTGAATTCCATGCTGGCAAGAGTGCGGGTAGTGTAGCGAGTTAAAGAGCTACAACTACATAATCGGCTATGTTGTGGACGAGGAAGAAAGATAGGAAGAGAGAGAGAGACAGAGAGAGAGAGACTCGTCTATAATCATTACATAGATCTATATATGCTGATACAAACCAAATGTTTTTTTTACATAAAAGAATTCCCCAAAAAAAAAAGATAAAAACGAATTTCCCAATAAAGTGAATAAAAAAGACTTCCCCAAAAAATGCTAATTTTCTACCCAAGAAAAAGTAGTGTCCTTGACAGTGCATATTGTACCACCAAACCATGCTTTCAGCCATCTACACAATACACTATATAGCTACACATTAAGTACTTCCCATAGTAATAAATAGTAATAAAGTGTCCTACTTATTTGTAATATTATGTAGCTATCTAACTCTATGTGCTATGTAGTGTTATCTAGTAAACTATGAGATACTATATACTTATATGGTGGAATATAGTTTTATGTGCTATATAGTGGTAGATGGTAGTATATAGTTCTTTACACTACAATGTTGTATGCACTATATAACTCTATACTGTCATATAACTCTCTACTTTGTAATTTTTCATGAATTACACGGGCATTGGTAATTTTACCTTTCATATTCGTCACTTGTGGGACTTTTATTCTTTCTTCCACCTTGCCACTCATATGGACTCTCCCATTCTGCCATCATAAACTACTGAATATTCTCTAATCTTTTTCGATGGGGGGCAATCTCTACAATCAAGCTTGAAGCATCTTAGTCCTCAAAAGCATAAGAGCAATTGCAATTGCAATTCCTGGTGCCATCATGAGAAGGTTCCTAGAGGCTTGTTGTGCACACAAGGATTTAAAAACAAAGGACTAAGGCTTCCACCTTGCCAAAATTCCCAATGGTTGGCGTTGGATACAATGAGAACTTCCGGTTGCTTCATACCTCGTAGCACGAATCAAAACATCAAAAATTCCAACCTTGTTTTTAGTTTCTTCATCATTGCCAACTTTGGAACTTGCATCTACCCAAGATATTTAGCAATTATTGCAGCCCAGCAGAAGGTGAAGCCTCCCGTCGACATTTTGAAACAAAATGTAAAGGAAGTCACTATGGCCCTTTAATGAAGGGACCCATTTAGTAAACAAGCTGGCTCTCCGCCTCTGCAAACCATGGCACTCCCTTCCAATGAGAGACAGAGAGAGAGAGACCAGCTATTATTTCCACCCACATGGCTCGACTCGAGAAAATCATGCCCTTTCTACACTCGCCCAAAAAGCCTCCATATCAACACTCCCATTTGATGCATACTCCCGTTCTTGTGAGAGGGAGTGCCAATAAAGGCACAAAAGAACATGGTATGTCTTTCTTCCTCTTGTTTAACATGTGTGCCCTTTTTACAACAGGCTCAAAAAAATCAAAACTCTCTCTCTCTCTCTCTCTCTCTCTCTCTCTCTCTCTCTCTCTCTCTCTCTCTCTCTCTCTCTGGCGAATGCCAAAAAAGGCACAAAAAGCCTTGGGCTCCTTTCTTCCTGCTCTTGTTTAAAAACACCAAAACGTATTTCAAACGGTATATGCCACATTATTTTCAAAGGAGTTCACTGTCTAAAATTGTGACTGTTTCCGGGGCTAACTTCGGCCTTTTCTTCATGTTGTGATGAATCCCAAGGGGTAGCTCATGTCTATATGCAAAAAGAGCTTCACCTCCATCCCAATAGCTCCAATATTCCTTTGCGCCAACGTCCAAATTCCATTATTATGTAAAACCTTGCCCCATACAAGAGCTTGAAACACCAACAGTTTCATGAAAGCCTGTGTTTGCAACATGAGGTTCTACTAACAGAAAACTTGGAAATAAGGTAAGTGGAAGAGCTATCAGATAATAATATGTAATACAACTTTGTTGCAGAGTAGCATACAGACACAATAGCAATTGTCGAAACCCAGGTTTGCTAATCAGCGGTAACTGATAAGAAAATCCTAGTTTAGTTTTTTATGTTGTGAGAAGAATAGAATAGTATCAACATAAAAAAAACAGCAACTCAAAAAAGTTAGTGGCCTCGCTATGTCATAATGTTACTTGGCACAAATTCTGACTAAAGACAATACCAATATCATCCTCAGTTGCTCAATGTCAAGGTGAGAATCCTACCAAAACTTTGACTTTGAATGCCCACAAGTCCTAACCCCAGTTTCAACTCACAAGTTTAATATTTTTGGGTACTTTGGGGTCCTTTTCGTACATTCTGTAGGAACATCATATGTATATCTGTGTGCTACGAATTGTGATGTACATATTAGGTCTTTAAGTACCATGTTTTGACTTGAGGTACTTTACTTTTGGTGCTTCAATATTTCTGGGAACTTTGGAGACCTCATTTTGTACTTTTTGGTACTTTATATTTTTACTTTTGTGCTTTGGGTACTTCACATCTGGTAGTTTTATTGTTTGGAACTTTTCATACTGATTATTTGGTACTATTTACTATTTGGTATTTAACATTTGGTACTATTTATTGTGTACTAGATTGTTGTGCTTTGGTAGGAGCATGATATACTTAACAAGTACTTTAAGGTATTGTCTGCTAGTTTTGCTACTTACCATATTGGGTACTGTTTTCTATTTGGTACTACTTAGTGCTTATTAGATTATTGTCCTTTGGTACAAGTTGGTCCTTTAGGTACTCTGAACATTGGTACAGTTTACATTTGGTGTTGTCTGCTATTTAGTACTAGTAACTGTCATGACATTTACATTTTCTGTTGTTTACTTTTCTCTAGGACACTACTTTGGTAATATTCACTGTCATGAAATTTCCATATGTGACATGCAGAGGAAATGTGGTGTCCTCCAAATTGAGTGTGAAGAGGCTCACATCCAGAGTGAATTTGTAAGAATGATAATTGCAAAATTCAACTAAGGAAGAACATTCATATTATTTCCAAGGCCCCAGATCAAGGATGAAGACAAGACAATCTATGCTTTAGGATCTTCTGTTGCTTGTGGGGAGTGCTTGGACTCCATCCATGTGGTTGGTTCTTTCATGGTGGCTGTAGGCACCAATACCACCCTCTCTATTTCGTTGCCACTCTAATGAAAAAAGACATTTGTGCGAAAGGTGGATGCAAGGAGCGCATCTCCGAAGTGGCCAAGACCTGGGCTCACAACAAGGGACATGTTCAGAAAAGTAAGCAACCGTCTTCGTTCTTGTTTTGAACAAAATTTTGGTTTTTCTTATCGTAAAATGTTTGTTTGTTGGTGAACTATGTAGAATACGAGGTCAAAGAGGAGTATACGGACAACCATGTTGCAGACAAGCACTCCAAGGTTGGACATATGTTTGATAAGGAAATGGCAGATGGTGGTAAGTTCTATGATGTGGATATGCACGAGGTTGCTACACGCACATTTTAAGGCATGTCAAATGAAGTGCAATCAGACAAGTTAGATGAAGACAAGGACACCACCACAGGGGCCCATGAGGGAGTAAATGACCGCAAGGAAGAGCCGGGCCATGACGTGCTACCAAATCAAAGGTGGTGTGCTTGGTGGTGGTTTGGTCGATGTATAGCAGCCAAACAAGGCTTTTTGGTGGGTTGGGGGGGGGGGGGGGGGGGGGGGGGGGGGGGGGGGGGGGTGGCACATGGTAGAGGACAAGGGAGAGGTATAGTATGTGATTGAAGGATTCCTTCAAATCTTTCAATTCATGGATTTTATTTTAGACGAGTGACTAGGATGATTAGGATTGCTATCTAGAAAAAATATAGAGTTTGTAGTTACCATGTCAAAGTAACTATTTAAAGCCTTGAGTAATGTAGCCAAAAAAAATCTTAGATTAAGAAGTATACTTTAGCTATTTCGAACTAGAAAAATTGAAGCTTTCTACTAGTTTCAGCCGTTTGCTTGTCAGTTTGCCACATAATACACACTTTGTTCCTAGTTGGGCAATCAATGGTTGGGGCAAAGAGTACTTTGCCTAAGGAGGCTGCTAAATCTCCCATATAGGGCCATAAGAAGGCAAGCAACTCCACAAAATCTATGAAGATGATACATTTAAACAACATCTCCTCTTTGCAAGGAAGCTGCCGGGTGTTTGTACACAGAGGATGTTTCCGAATGTAGTTACATATGTTTGTAACTTGCAAGGATGTTGCAACACTAGGGTTTTGGGCATAGACCAAGAGAAGGCCTTTCCCCAACCTATGCTTACATCTCGAAGGCGTGTGGCCTTAGGGGCTTTCGGAAGAAGATTTCATACTTGGTGGTACATATTGGAGATCCCAATGCCCACCCTGTGTGAATTGACCCCTACCAAGCTACCGTTTACATCGAGCGGAGCCACTTGGAAATGCCACCATCACTGTTCAATGCGGCTCATGTGCATGCATGCAACACCCAACACAATGCCCATGAAATGGAAAGGGGAAACGAGCCATAACTCCTCTCTCTTCCCTTTCTCAATGAAGACCATCTCCCCGTATAAGTACCCTAACACCTCATCCCCAACACTCGTACGTGGGATTTTTTCCACCATGTGCCACTTCCATGAGAGATCCCCCCCATGGGTTATTGGAATCCGTAAAATTTTCAAAAGAAAACCTTTTTTTTTGTAGTACTTTGAACCACAATAACTTTCAGCTTTAGAGTCAGATGGACCTCTTGTAAAGCCGTAGTGAAACTCTACTTTGTCGACTTTCCATTTTTAGAACCCCATTGCAATTTCAAGTTGAAAACCAAAAGGCATTTGACAGAAGTTCCCAAAATGGGATAAATTCACTTGCTTGCAACCTCATTGCTAGATTGCTAACTGCCAACTTCCCGTCACAATATCTTGGTGCTTGTAGCCTTGATTGATGAGTTGTCACTTTTGACTAGCTTCAAATACCTTATACACCCTCTGTAAACACTGAAGACTTGAGAAAACATACAATGGCACATATACCAAGGTAGTCAAAATGGTGTAGAAGCGGTCCTTGACAAAACTTCAATTGCTCCTATGTTTACCGTCCCGGTTCGGATTGTAGATGTGAAAAGATCGACATGATCCATAAATCAAACACTTTAGTCCTATTGATTCACATATGCCTTGATCATCATCCGTGCAATCCTGTGAGGATCTACAAAGCAGTTTCCCCTTTAATGCAAGATCATACACCTTGTAGATTGATGAGCCATCTAGGAACCAACCTAGAGAACATCTTGAAGACAACCTTTTGCTACATAATCAATGCATTATGAACATCTTGAGTAGCCCTCTTGATTAGCCCCGAATAGAGCTTCCTGGCCTAAAAACCAATAAAGACATGCATCCCTGGATAGCCCTAGTTGTACCTGATCTTCGTACTTGCTTTTTCACCTTGGCACATGCACTGGTAGATGCACATGGCCTTGCGTGCTCCTTATTTTAGCTACACCAATGATGCTATATAATCATGTGAGTCCATGTGAAGGGTGGACCACCACAAGCCTAGTGCAAGAATGGTGCACCTTCTAGGCTTCTAGTGATCTTGATAAATAAATAGCATGCTCTTTCTCCCTCTAGGCACTTTTTAGAACTTATAGATACGAAGTTTCAAGGGCACATATCTCGAAGTTTGCAACCAAACAATTGCAGCATAATTATTCTCTAAGAATGTGGTATTTCCTCGACTCTATGATTGTGCTTTTGGATTTCAATTGATTCACATTAACCATGTTATCCACGAGATAATGGTAGATACGCTCTAAATACGTATCCCATATAATTTTGGCAATCCCATAGGGTGATATGATACAATGTTGAGTGTTTGCAAAAATTGTTGTATTTTCAATGGGTTCAAGCATGGACAAAGTCTATCACATCTTGTCTCATGTGGGCCACCATAGACCTTGGAATTAAAGCACCCTAGTCATGGGTTTGGGGCTAGGTGTTGCCCACATGGAAACCTATGGGAATGGTGCACAAGGAGAGAATACTTGTTGGGGCATGACACTCTTTTAAGGATCAATTCATCATCCTTCTAATACAAATGGCTTGCTATTAGCTGGTAAGCATAGCGCTCTCTTAAGAATCATGGTGCATGTTTATTGAAACTGGGAGGTATAGTAGTAGTGGTGAGGAGCATCACAATGTTCTTGGTCCATTCTGGAACCCATTCAATGGAAAAGAGTAAAGAACGGGGAAGGTCATCATTCACCCGGATGGGATCCTGCCCTGAGGTTAATTTAGAAAAGTGGTCTACGTGCTGGTACTTTCCTCTTCTTGACCGCCACCTCAAGATTGAATTCTAGCAAAATTATAAACCAACACACTATCCTAACCATGTTGCATTGTTTGTGCTTGATGGTTGATGAGCAAGAAAAAATAATTTGCAAGCAAATGGCGTTAAAACTTCTCTACCTACATTGATAGCCCCTCGCGTTCCATGGTCGTGTGATTTTTCTCAGCGAGGTTCAATTTTTGGCTAGCATATGCAATAGAAAGAAACTAGATTTCCGTCAACAAGCTGGGCCAAGATGTAGCCAGTGGCATAGTCACTGACATCAATATGTGTATGAAAGATGTTACCCCACTCCATTGAGGTGCTTTCAGAATAGGAGTGTCACCAATGCAGATTTGAGCTTCTCAAAAGCCACGTTGCAACTAGTAATTGATATAAGGGCCGATCTATCTTAGGACACATGTAGAAAAGTCCTCGGGAGTACTTATGATGGCGAATGAAAACTTGTACAACTCATGGGCTTGCCAACTTGAGAAGATTTATGATAACCAACATTTCCTCTCAATAAGTGATGATACCATAGTTGGACACTAAATGGCCAAGAATGCTACCATGCCTAACTATCAGCGTTCGGAAAAAATGTGTCTCAGCTTAATATGGTGCCGTTTTCAATTTCAAAAATGCCGGTTGAGGGCAGGGGGGAAAGGAGAAATACCGCCCCAAAATAGAGAAAAATAGTGTAAAAACCCGAAAAAACAACCTGACAAAATGAAAGAAAGGAATTTTGTATGTTTGGAAAAATGATTTTTCCCGAACACTGCTAACCATAGAGTTTTAGTGTGGCATTGTCTAATTTGGCTCTAACTTTAACGACACGCTTTACTTTTCAAAAAAGCATAAGAATGGCTAGCGGAGGAGTTTGCGCGTTAATGTTTCTAGAAGGCATTTTCCAGTATCATAAAAAGCAAAGTTTACGCGGAAATCAATTAGCAATAGCCGTGCTAAAAGGAGGGTTTAGGGTTATAAAAGGAGGCCGTGCGGCCATTTCCATTTTGTGGCATAAAACTCGAGCAGTTGCAGGTCGGTGCTTCCTACTCAGATTGTCGTCTCCAATATCCCTCCACCATGGCCAACCTTAGGCAGACGCTTGCAGGTATACGCAAAAGGTCTGCAGATCAAGAGGATCTCTTGCAACGTCATGATCAGCAACCGAGTATATCATCATCACCAGCAGCGCCTTATTATAATGAGAAGCAACGGCTGACTAGGCGACAGCCCAAGCTCAGGAGCCGCATCCTCAAAGACAATGCCTTCCTCGCGAAAGATGAAGGCTCTGCGCCTGTGCAACAAGACGTCGATGATGCGTCAGCTAGGGATCTGCATATTAATGAAGGCGCCCCGAGCTCTATATTAAGTAAGGATTATGGTATCCTGACGGACATGGAGGTGGCGTCCATCTTCTTGAGCTTTATAAGCGAGGTCAATAATATTGCGAATTCCAAGCTGCAAAAGTTATACAAGCAACGATGTCGTGCTGGCTCTGATGATCATCAACAGCATCACGCCATGGCCAACGTCAACAAGCTGCCCAGTACAGCAATTGGATCCAAGCAGATCAAGCAACACATGAAGATCGGCTCATCAGCAACGTCTGAGCAAGGCCAGCATAAAGATGTTCGTTGGATCATTGAACGGGTCGCATTGACGCCGGAAGGTCCAATTAGAATCAAGCTCGTTAATTGCTGCAGCTAAAGTACCGGAATGAAATAAAATAGCTATAAATTGTATTGCATAATGGAGGTAGGGTTTTGGTTCTTAAGGAGGCCTTCACGTGCTGCTGACAAATTAATCATGTATAACAAGCTTACTTTGACTTGTATTAAATTAATGGCATTACTTTGACTTGGATCAAATTAATGGCATTACTTGCCTTGGATCAAATTAATGGCATTACTTGCCTTGTCGACGTAGTTCCTATCCCTGATTGAAATTCCAATATTTAATTTCTCCAATTGCAGTTTTTTCACTTAATGGACACCCAGCTTTAGATGAGATTATGGTAATAGAATTTGGCTCGCGTTTCCTCAGGCTTCTCTTAATTAAGATGATCCTGTTTTTATATTAATTTTCTTTATTAACATCCATTAATTAAGTGGTCCCACCGAAACGTTCTCTTGAATATTGATTTTACGTGGAAAATTTCCATATCGTTGTCCCACGTAGCATACGTCTTTTTCATCAAGGGAAAACGTACTGTAGATTATCATGCCTCCATGAAACATGCATCCCACATGGGTCCTTCGCTTTCCATGAGGCAAAGCAGGTTTTGAGGTTTCAGAGCGACGAAACACGTTTTTAATGCTCAGATTAATGTAATGGCTAGATATCGACCATGCAAAAAACTCTACTTCGCATACAACAATTGTGTTTGGACATGCCAAGATTGAAGCTCTCGGACCTAGAACATAAGAGTTTGGCAACGTGATCGTTGGCGTGCTTCATCCACAAATTAAGAGTGCACAATGCCAAATAACAATCAAATTGCAGTATACTTCATACAAAAAGTTTGTGTACAAGATATATTAAGACGAAGGGTAGACTAGGTAAGCAAACCACACAATGGAAGTGTGGATTTGGAAGGGACAAGGAGGGGCCCAACAACGAAAAAAAGAGGCAACCCCGTCCCCTCCCAAAAGAAAAAAAAAAGAGGCCTATTGGGCTACTACCATAGGAGCATGATCAAATGATAAAGATGGTCACCCCAAGGGGCCATGTGTTGAAGTTTCACTTTTTCTCCCCCAGATTCTTTCCAGCACGCTAGAGCTCAGTGCTTCTTGATGCTTCAATATGGCACGGATCTCTAAACCTACCTTCTCTATTAGCATAATCAACACATTGTTGGAAAGCTTCTCTATCCTTGTCACCTGAGAGCAATTGTTTGCATACTGTTTTCAAAGTCTCCCATGACCTCTCTGTTAGAGCCTTGACTATGTAGTTGAAATTTTGGAACCAAAATAAATGCCGCTCCATGCAAACGTGTATGCATTTGGGCCCAACATCTTTTTGCAGCCCCTGTTACTTGTGCCTTTTCTCTAGTAAATTGGTTAAACTATTTTGTTTGTCTACTAGCATCAACCAACATCTTTTTGTAGCCCCTACTGTTTGAACGCATTTACCTGGAAAGTAATTAGCGGTAGCAGGTAGGGTTTAGGGTTATAAAAGGAGGCCGTGCGGCCATTTTCATTTTGTGGCATAAAACTTGACCAGTTTGTTGCAATATTGCCCATCGGTGCTTCCTACTCACATTTTCATCGTCAAGGTTGTTGTGCGCCTCCAATATCCCTTCACCATGTTCAACCTTAGGCAGACACTTGCAGGTATACGCAAAAGGTCAGCAGATCAAGAGGATCTCTTGCAACGTCATGAGCAACCGAGTATATCATCATCACCAACAGCTTATTATAATGAGAAGCAATGATTGACTAGGGGACAGCCCAAGATCAGGAGCCGCATCCTCAAAGACATTGCCTTCCTCGTGAAAGATGAAGGCTCTGTGCCTGTGCAGCAAGTTGATGCTGCGTCAGCTAGGGATTTGCATATTAATGAAGGTGACCCGGGCTCTATATAAATTTTTTGGTGTCAATAGGCCTTAGGAGCTCCACATAAGGCTTGTCAATACCACATACCTTCTCTATATTATTCCAAAAAATCAACCATTGGATAAGATGCATAAAAGTTTGGGTAGCATCTTGATAACTTGGATACTTTTAGATCTCTTTCTAGGGCTGTATGTAGGAATTATATAGTTTACATTTTTATACAATCTCAATATACCTCAGAGTTGTGGAAGCAAGATAGTGTTGGCAGTGTCCTGTCCAACACCCAAATCGGCGATAATGCATCTGAGCCATATAGAGTCAACCGTAGTTGTCAAGACTGCCCTATACTCAGCCTCACAACTAGAAGTGACCACAGTAAATTTCTTCTTTCTCAACCATGATGTACGTGAACTGCCGAGCATGAAATAAAAACCACTTGTGAACACCTGCGTGTCAAAACAACCAGCCCAATTTGAGTTCAAAAAATCATGTAAGTCTGGCGTAAATGATCCCCCCTTGGGATAAAACTAGCCAAGATATAAAGTGCCACTCAAGTAGTGGAAAATCCTTCTGAAGTACTACCAATGCTTAGACCCTGGGATATGCATCAATCTGCTGACCTGTGAGACTGCAAACTGAATATCCAACCTCGTGTTGCATACATAAATGAGGCAGACAACGACAATTTGGTAAAGAGTGACATCAACAAGATCACCAACATCATGTAGACTTAACTTCAAACCAGCTTCCATGGGAGTGGCAATAGGTTTGCAATCCTCAAGTCCAAACTTACATAGCAATGTCTCTATGTAGCTTCTTTGACACAAGGCAATACCACCATCACACTGCTTAAACTGTATGCTCAAGTAATGATGCAACAACCCCAAATCTTTCATCTTGAAAGTAGCATTCAAATCAGCCTTGAATTCAACAATATGTGCCTCATTGGGATCAATGATCAGCAAATCATCCACATAAAGAACAAGCATGAGAAGTACATTGCCCTCATGCTTGACATACAATGTGCTTTCTATTGGACTGTTACAAAAGCCTTGTTTGACCAAATGAGTGTCAGCCTTCTCATACCAAGCACGAGGATTGGGAACAAAAGTCTCTTCATAATCTATACCTTTTTGCTGTGCATAACTCTTTGCAACAAGTTGAGCCTTATAGCGATCAATCTCACCATCCGGCTTGTGTTTTAACTTGTAAACCCACTTTGTTCCAATTGCCTTTTTTCCAGGAGGCAAATCACATAAAGTCCATGTGTCATTTTCTATAAGTGCATCATATTCTGATTGCATGGCAGCCATCCAATTTTTTTAATTATGTGCTTCATCAAAAGACAGAGGTTCCTCAACATAATGTAAGCTAGACACAGCCAAAGCATAACAATCTGATGCATAAGATGCATGGCGAGAGCCTGAACAAGTGCGACTAGACAAAGGTGCATCCAATTTACTATCATGCAATGTATGCACCAGCCATTTTGGCAATACCTCTATCCTGTCATTGTCAGCCCTCTCCTCATCAAGTACATCATGTACATCTGCATTGGTAATAGGATGATGTATAACACTTTTTGAAACCCCCATAGGTATACATTTGCCTCATTGGAGTTTACATTTGAACTTCCACCACTAAAAAGAGGCAACAAAGTGTCATAAATGTCTTGTGAGCTTACATTGTTGTCTCTGGTACATGACAGTAAGGGTTGAACATAATGCTTTGTTTGTGGATGATACAACTTGTAACCTTTGCTTTCAGCACTATAACCACAAAAATACATTTGATAGCCTTATCATCCAATTTTCTACGCTATATTTGTGGCACCAAAGCATACGCCAAACAGCCAAAAACATGCATGTGCTCAATAGATGGCTTTCTATCATGCCATGCTTCATATGGAGTCATAGACTACAATGCTTTTGTAGGACACTTGCTGAGTACATAAGTGGCACACATGACAGTCTCGAGCCAACATGAATGTGGTAAAGCTTGACTTTTGACCATACATTGTGCCATCTTCATAAGAGACTTCTTTTTCCTCTCAGCAACACCATTTAATGGAGGTCAAAATGAACCTGAATCAAAAATCTGGGTAGACTAAGCTTTAAGAGCTACATGTACCAAATGATATACCTTCAAGTACTATAAGTAGAGTACATTACACCTGAGAAAATAGAGAGGCACAAAAGACATTAGCAACGGTTTAAATTTACCTGAGACTCATCGAGAAGATGCATTGGATGTTTGATAACACTTTTTCTTCCAATCCTCTTCCGACATATATCCTTTTTGTTGGGTGAAACTAGAGTCTCTGAGCTCCAAACGACATAAACTAGATCTCTTACTTCACCTGTGACAATGTTACCTTGAGGCAATTATCTTTGACATGCACTCAATGGCAAAACTTCCTCATCATCTTTAATCTCAAGACGATAATTGGCTGCAGCAATGTTTCTCCGATGAACACTCAAAGTACCTGCTATCCTTGTATGGTTCATTTGTGTTGTGCCATCGATATTATTCATTACCATCATCAAAGAAGAGCTCATCTGTTGAGCGGGGCACCTTGAGCTGGCTGAGGGTGTTACGGATGCTAGATAGAAGAGTGCTTTCAAAATTAGCTATTGATGTTTGTAGATCCTTAAAAGTAGGATGGAGCAAGTGTTGATGGAATAACTCTGTCTGGATACTTCTTGTAAGCCCTAGTGTCTGTGTGCACCAAAACTTTGCCTTAGCTGAACAAATCTACTTTCTTGATTTGGCTTCATCCATTAAAGATGGATCTTGCAACCTGCTGCTTTCTTTTTCTTTCCTTCTCTATTCTCATTTCTTAGCAGCCCAATACTCATGCATAGAAGCGGTGTCCATGCTGTGAACACTTTGCATTCAGCTCCATAGTCCAATCCCTGTTTAGGCAGCCTTTCACAGTAGTCCAATCCCTATTTGGACAACCTTTCTCATTCACCATGCCAGGAGAAGTAGTTGTGAATTCCATGCCTTGAGGATTATCCATGTTTACGTAGCCATATTCTCATGCTAGGATAACCATTTGTATTCTCTGGTCAATCTGTGAATTCCATGCTGGCAAGAGTGTGGGTAGTGTAGCGAGTTAAAGAGCTACAACTACATAATCGGCTATGTTGTGGACGAGGAAGAAAGATAGGAAGAGAGAGAGAGAGACAGAGAGAGAGAGACTCGTCTATAATCATTACATAGATCTATGCTGATACAAACCAAATGTTTTTTTTACATAAAAGAATTCCCCAAAAAAAAAGATAAAAACGAATTTCCCAATAAAGTGGATAAAAAAGACTTCTCCAAAAAATGCTAATTTTCTACCCAAGAAAAAGTAGTGTCCTTGACAGTGCATATTGTACCACCAAACCATGCTTTCAGCCATCTACACAATACACTATATAGCTACACATTAAGTACTTCCCATAGTAATAAATAGTAATAAAGTGTCCTACTTATTTGTAATATTATGTAGCTATTTAACTCTATGTGCTATGTAGTGTTATCTAGTAAACTATGAGATACTATATACTTATATGGTGGAATATAGTTTTATGTGCTATATAGTGGTAGATGGTAGTATATAGTTCTTTACACTACAATGTTGTATGCACTATATAACTCTATACTGTCATATAACTCTATACTTTGTATTTTTTCATGAATTACACGGGCATTGGTAATTTTACCTTTCATATTCGTCACTTGTGGGACTTTTATTCTTTCTTCAACCTTGCCACTCATATGGACTCTCCCATTCTGCCATCATAAACTAATGAATATTCTCTAATCTTTCCCGATGGGGGGCAGTATCTACAATCAAGCTTGAAGCATCTTAGTCCTCAAAAGCATAAGAGCAATTGCAATTGCAATTCCTGGTGCCATCATGAGAAGGTTCCTAGAGGCTTGTTGTGCACACAAGGATTTAAAAACAAAGGACTAAGGCTTCCACCTTGCCAAAATTCCCAATGGTTGGCGTTGGATACAATGAGAACTTCCGGTTGCTTCATACCTCGTAGCACGAATCAAAACATCAAAAATTCCAACCTTGTTTTTGGTTTCTTCATCATTGCCAACTTTGAAACTTGCATCTACCCAAGATATTTAGCAATTATTGCAGCCCAGCAGAAGGTGAAGCCTCCCGTAGACATTTTGAAACAAAATGTAAAGGAAGTCACTATGGCCTTTTAATGAAGGGACCCATTTAGTAAACAAGATGACTCTCCGCCTCTGCAAACCATGGCACTCCCTTCCAATGAGAGAGAGAGAGAGAGAGACCAGCTATTCTTTCCACCCACATGGCTCGACTCGAGAAAATCATGCCCTTTCTACACTCGCCCAAAAAGCCTCCATATCAACACTCCCATTTGATGCATACTCCCGTTCTCGCGAGAGGGAGTGCCAATAAAGGCACAAAAGAACTTGGTATGTCTTTCTTCCTCTTGTTTAACATGTGTGCCCTTTTTACAACAGGCTCAAAAAACTCAAAACTCTCTCTCTCTCTCTCTCTCTCTCTCTCTCTCTCTCTCTGGGGAATGCCAAAAAAGGCACAAAAAGCTCCTTATTTCCAGGAGGCAAATCACATAAAGTCCATGTGTCATTTTCTATAAGTGCATCATATTCTGATTGCATGGCAGCCATCCAATTTTTTTAATTATGTGCTTCATCAAAAGACAGAGGTTCCTCAACATAATGTAAGCTAGACACAGCCAAAGCATAACAGTCTGATGCATAAGATGCATGGCGAGAGCCTGAACAAGTGCGACTAGACAAAGGTGCATCCAATTTACTATCATGCAATGTATGCACCAGCCATTTTGGCAATACCTCTATCCTGCTCATTGTCAGCCCTTTCCTCATCAAGTACATCATGTACGTCTGCATCGGTAATAGGATGATGTATAACACTTTTTGAAACCCCCATAGGCTATACATTTGCCTCATTGGAGTTTACATTTGAACTTCCACCACTAAAAAGAGGCAACAAAGTGTCATAAATGTCTTGTGAGCTTACATTGTTGTCTTTGGTACATGACAGTAAGGGTTGAACATAATGCTTTGTTTGTGGATGATACAACTTGTAACCTTTGCATTCAGCACTATAACCACAAAAATACATTTGATAGCCTTATCATCCAATTTTCTACGCTATATTTGTGGCACCAAAGCATACGCCAAACAGCCAAAAACATGCATGTGCTCAATAGATGGCTTTCTATCATGCCATGCTTCATATGGAGTCATAGACTACAATGCTTTTGTAGGACACTTGCTGAGTACATAAGTGGCACACATGACAGTCTCGAGCCAACATGAATGTGGTAAAGCTTTACTTTTGACCATACATTGTGCCATCTTCATAAGAGACTTCTTTTTCCTCTCAGCAACACCATTTAATGGAGGTCAAAATGAACCTGAATCAAAAATCTGGGTAGACTAAGCTTTAAGAGCTATCCCAAAAAAAAATTCAACCTGCCAACGCTCACCAAAGCGAATGCTTAGAACTGACTACGCAGAAACCTTTCCCTGATGGCCATTTTTGAGTCAAATTCGTTAATGATTCTTCTTGCATCAGCAGCTAGGGTTCCCAATTCTTCTTCAATAATTGTAGATACATCCCTTGAGACAATCTGTTTTATGAACTCTGAGGCATCTATGAATCTCTAATGTTTCTGATTAGCTACATGCTTTTCCACATTTTTTATGCAATGTTGCATTTAATCAGTCAAGAAAAGACATGCATAAACAAGGTCAGTCTCAACATATCTTTTAATTTGCTGCATAAGTCTACTCATAAATAGCTTGAACATAGGATGCCTCAACAAAGAGTTATTTACCATAAGTGAATGTTGGAGACCAACATTATTAAACTCAAAATTAAGCACATCAGATAAGGAAAAGACACGAGGGATGTGGTCTGTCATGGAGCATTTTATAATCAACAACCAAATCATCATCAGTAGGCAGCCAGTGAGTAGAACAAAAATAAATTCTTTCAAGCCAGGACCAAGAAGACAGATGAGATTGTGAATGGAAGGTAAATCCTTGGTTTTGGTATGTAGTTTCTAGCCAAGCATCCTGTAAATTACCTGCACTCACCATTCTCTCCCTAGAATTACTCTCTAGCTTGTTAATAAGAGAGCCAGTAGAGGTGATATCCTGCCCTGCACATACCATGTTAAAGTCACAAGCCATAATTCAATGAGATAGCTACAAGCCTACTATCCATTGCCAAAGATCACCCCTAAGTCTAGGGTTATTGTCTGCATAGACATTAATCAACATCATTTTGCCCCATTGAGTGGATATCTGAAAAACTGAGCATTGACCATTTGGATGATCCAGAATCCAGATGGGATGAAGAGATGTCTTAATGCAAGTAAGCTCCGGGGAATCCCCCTTTCTTTCCTCCATAGAAGCACTCCATACCTCTATAGTGCATAAGTTGCCTTGCCTTGTCTTTCTTTTTATGCTCTTGAACTAAATACACATCAATCTGACTAGAAAACATCCACTTATTAAAATTGTGCAACCTTGAGGGGTCATTCTACCCTTTTACATTAAAGGTTGCAAACTTCATACTGTTATGAACCATGTGTGTTTCCTCCTCACTATCTGTTTCTTGCATATGCACTTCTAGATGAATGCCTCATGGGTCGGTTTCATTGTTGGATATTTTGGTTTCTTGGCTAACTCATGGGTTTCCATGATGTTTTCTATGGCTACTGAGGTTTCACGAGATGGCATGTCCTCCATGAGGGCTTCATAATAATTATGTGAGATATACCCCAAGGAGAAGCCCCTTGATTTAAATAATTCCCAGGTAGCAGCTGTGAAACCATCCCCATCTACCACTCTCTTGACTTTCTCTACTGGTTTTGGATTTTTTGAAGATGATGGAATGTTACTCCCCACACTAGGTTTAAACAAAGTCTTGGGTTGGGTGGTTGCCTACCACTAGGTGTCCTTGCATAAAGTGGGGATGATCCACCTCCTTGTTATGGGTTGTAGACACTTTTCCTCTATCAACTTTGGAGACATTTTTCCCAAAGATCTACTCTTGCGGGACCATATTTTTGCTCCCCAGATAAGATGGGATGAGGTGAGAGGCAGTAGATATTGTAGGGTAGGTTTTTGAAAAATGTCGTGAGTTTCCACAATGATATCACAACCCAGCAAGATTCCCCGATTTCAAGTAAAACACAAGCACTACAAGACGTCTTTAATGTAGCGACGCTCCTAGTGCGACGCTCATATGGGGAAAAGCTCGGCCTCGCTATAGGCGTCGCTATGTAACAAAGACTATAGAGACGCTCATAGAGACGCTTATAGTGACATTCATAGCGACGCCGACCCTTAAAAATAATTTGAGAGCACCAGAAACTCAGATCTGTATATCTGAGTTTCGGTGCTCTCTGCACAATAGGTATACCTCCCCCCCCCCCCCCCCCCCCCCCCCCCCCCCCCCCCCTCTCTCTCTCTCTCTCTCTCTCTCTCACACACACACACACACACACACACACACACCACACACACACACACACACAAGGAGATGAGGGAGAGCGAGGTATGCTCCCTCCCTCTCCTCTCTCTTATATTCCCTTCCCCTCTTTCTCTCTCTCTCTCTCTCTCTCTCTCTCTCTCTCTCTCTCTTCTTTCTCTCTCTCTCTCTCTCACACACACACACATTGTGTGTATGTGTGTGTGTGTGTGCACGCGCACGCGTGCGTTTGTGTGTGAGAGAAAGAGAGTGAGAGAGAGAGAGAGAGAGAGAGAGAGAGAGAGAGAGAGAGAGAGAGAGAGAGAGAGAGAGAGAGAGAGAGAGAAGTTAAAGAGACATATAAAGAAAGTAGAGAGAGAGAGAGAGAGAGAGAGAGAGATAGATAGATAGATTTTATTATCGTCCTCGGAGGTCAAATATGACCTATGGGACCAAAGTTACATGTGATGTAGTATGTGTATGACTGATGAGTGACTCTCGATGCTCCAAAATTGTAGTGATGAGAGTCGCAATGGAGAGCTCACACTTTGGCTGGGAGAGGAAAGTGTGTAGGTCTAAGTTATGGTTGAAAATGTGAGAGAAGCAAGTTCGGATGTGATCAAAATCTGAGCATTCTAGTAGTGTGTGGTACTCAGACTCTCGAACTTGCAGTGAGCATAATGTGCACAATCGATTTGACTCTTCTCCATTGCCCCAACGCCCTATCTCGCATCAAAGGAAATGGGAGCTAAGCCGAATTGTTGCGATAGTGCGTATCGCGGACAAGGGAATAGGCTCAAGCATGTAAGTGTGAGTACGGTTTCCTCTCTCAGCGAAGAACATGGTTTTGTAGTTGGGGGCAATATAGGTGGTGTAATGTATGAAGCGTGACCCACCGGATTTCTCCCAAGCCGTAATAGAGAGAGAGAGAGAGAGGTTAAAGAGAGGGATAACGAAAGTAGAAAGAGAGAGAGAGAGAGAGAGCTAAATAAAGAGAGACAGCGAGAGAGAGAGAGAGAGAGAGAAATGAAATGAAATGATATATTTAACGTCTTCAAAATGCCGAAATCACTTATGAGACCAATCCGATAAACTCCTTGTGGATCTTATCTAATGTTGGGGTACAAACATACAAGTGAAGTAAAGTGGAAGGCTAAAATCATCATCAATTTTCAACATTGGGCGTTGTTTGAGAAAGTAGTGCATTGGTCGGTGAAGAGCTTCGTCAATGTCCGCCTTGTAAATAGACATAATGTGTGAAGTTGAGGGTTGCCAAAAAAAATTATGCTCTTTGAGGTCGTACGATGGAGCTGATGGTAGCAGGTCTTATGGTGTTTGTAAGCGGTGTTTTTGTCATAATTGGAGCAAACCATAGCCAAATCTTGTGCTTCCCCTTTCCCCCTTCTTGCATTTCCTTGCTCAAAGTTTTTGGTGCCAATTGTGTGAGTTGTGTGTGCCCCCCGGGCCATTTGTGTGTGAGGGAGAAAGAGAGAGAGGTGTGTACTATAAGATTGCTAAAACCGGGCAAAATCATGATGGTGTGTTGTCTGTCAATTGTGTGGAGTTTGTCTTCATTGGTAGGCGTTGGTGCACCCAAAGTGTGACAACCCTAGCAGAGGACATAGGCAGTGATGTGTATGCTTATAGATGCATGGCAGAGGGCTAGAACATGGGAAGATCCTGGACAGATAGGTGGCAGCAGAGATATGCTTTATGTGGGTTTTTAGACCCTAAAGGCTACAAGATGGGCCGGAAAAGGTGGTAGGTGAAGGAGGCTCAAGGTGATGGTTTCTAGCTCAAAAATGTAGAGCTTGAAGTGCTAGAGGAGCAAGTCCAGATGGCTCATCAAACGGAGCTACAAAGCAAAAGCCATGGCTATTCAAAGTTGAAGGTGAGACGGACAGAGTGTTGAGCTTATATGTGAAGCTACTCAATATACGGCTTCTCTATATAGCTCCAACACCCGCACTCAAATAGGAGTCCCTAACTGTGGATGAAAAAACCCTTGGGGGTACAAGGGAAAAACCCACAGCACCATATACATGCACTGTTATATTAACAATTATCAAAGTTCACAAATTTCATTTTTGAGGAGCTACATCACTCCATAATATACATTGTGCGCTCTTAAGCATCTTTGGGAGTATAATAACCCTATGTATACAATTGAATTGATGCAAATTCTTCAATATCTTTGATCAACTTTAATATCTTTGAGCCCATGTACGTGCTGATTGATGTGGCTTTTATCCTGTGAACAACACTAACTCAAGAAACATATCAAAACGTGAAGGTTAGAAATAATCATATTACATTGTCCCTAGAGACGGTTCGCGACGCCGCTCTAGAGATGACAGAGAAACAAATAATGATGACACATATACATATAACAAGAATGTAGTACATCTGTGCAGATAAACACAAGCCAACACAAAAATGATATGAAATAATGTTGTTGTATAATCACAACTGCCAAATCCCTAATGATGATGAGGGTGCAATAAGAAAATAAAAACCACATCACGAGTGACGACGATGGTGCAACAAGACGATAACCACAATAGCACCAATCAAGAGGACGATAACAGGCTCCCAAGTACGCATAAACTTTGTCACATTTCTCGTCCTTGATGCCCATAATATCTGCACTTGAAATATGATGAAATCAACATAATACCAATGGTAAGTACGAGGCACCGAGCTCTCTGACGAAATAAAACATAATACCAATGGTAAGTACGGATCATCGAGCTCTCAAGTACACAAACATAACACCAATGGTGAGTACGAGGCACCAAGCTCTCAAGTACACATACAAGGTCTCTGTCACATCCATCATCTATCACATCATCGAGGAAAGTATTAGTAAAATCATGATGTAAAATTATCGATTGACCAAATATAAGTGACATAACTCTACGAGTAATGAGCCAGCAACCATATGATCAAGATTTGAAACAGATAGCTTGTTGGAGCTATATAGAGAAGCCATATATTGAGTAGCTTCACATATAAGCTCAACACAGAGCAGGTGATTCCAGGTAGTCCAAGTCATTTTGGAGCTATGGGTGTGTAGTGCTTGATTTATGGAGCCTGCTGGTCTTTTCAGATTGTCGTTTGGAACTTTGGAGGTCAAGATACTAGCAAATAAAGATTTGTCGGGGGCCAGTTCTATGTCGGGTTGGTTGCATGGATAGATGTGACATCTAAGATTTTTGAAGCTTTTCTAGATTTTGTATGAATTCTATGCAGCAAGTAAAGGCCATGGGAGTTTACGGCTCGTCAATCGGGCACCGGGTCGGTCAGATATTAAAGTTTGAAAATGATGGCAGTTGCCGGTCAGGTGGTAGCAAACGGGTTTTTTAGGCGCATCATTTGAGGGCACGGCAAAGCCAAAATGGTAGTGAGGTTTGTACAGTTCGTAGCTGTTGAGCTTATATGTGAAGCTACTCAATATATGGCTTCTCTATATATGGCACCCAGGTCCCCTCTATATATAAATCATCTCATGTGTGTATTCTACACACTTTGGGGTTCTACTTCTGTGTTCTCTCCTTCTCTCTCAACATGGTATCAGAGCAGTACGTTTTTGTTTTCAATTTTTCTCCTGATCAAAAGCGATTTTGCAGAAACTACCCGCTCAAGAGATCGGAATCAATGTGGTCTACAACTTTGCAGAAGAAAGGTTTTTCAAATTTTGCACCGATTTTGAGTTATCGTTCGCGGACTGCGTACATACCTGAAAAGCAACTTCCGCTTTTTGTTTTTGATTTTTCTGCCTGATTTGAGTACTCTATAGAACCTTGTGATGTAGGCCAAAGTACATTTATCTACCATATAGTGGCATGTTATATGGAGCACCCTAAAATGTACTAAAGAGTACCATATAATTCCATGTTATGTACTACATAATATCCCCATCCACCCTATAGCATTACTCAAGGTACTCTATAGTACATTTCCTAGCACAAAACAAAAATATATTTCATTGATAAAGTCTTACAGTACCAAAATTGGTACTATATACCACCAAATTGGTAATTTATGGCATCCACCTGGTACCACCATTTAAGGTACTCTTTAAGAAATTTCCAAACTAGTTTCAAACTTGGTATTGAACAATACCAAATTGGTACTCTACTGCACCAAATGGTAAAGTACTAAATAGCTAATGTCTTACTATACCAAATTTGGTACTGCACAAAATCCAATTGCTAATGTAATCTACCAAATATACAAAAATTGATACTATACAGTACCAAAAATTGGTACTATACAGGTACTATTCTGTACCAAATGGTACTGTACAAAATGGCTAATATTTTACAAGCCCACATTTGCTTATGTACAAAACCAAATGGTACTGTACAAAATGGCTAACATTTTACTCTCATAATTTGTTTTGTTTTAATGTCATAGATTGAGTTGTACCAAAGATTCAAGAGGGCCAATTTAGAAGTGGAAATTTCTCTTAGATGTTTTGAGGCTTTAAAGCCTTACTTTGTCTAAAAAATGAAGAAGCGATATACGTGTTACTGTGTATATCATGTCCAAATGATATATTTTAAAGAGGCATTTAATCAGATGCGACAAAACAAGTTTGAGCATTATGGAAAGGATCATACCTGCACATGTTCCGTTTGTTGTAGTGATGATTCAGGTAAGTGTACTGCAAACCAATTAGTGTCTCATAGAATCAGTGATATGTGGGAATCACTTTTATGTCCAAAGGCTCATGATGCAGAATACTATGCAAAAAAATGCTCGTTTGGATTTGCTCTAGATTTGGAATAAACAGGTTGACATTGTGTCCTGATGAAATTTCAGTGGATAGTGGGGAGGTCACTGTGAAGATCTTCACAAATGTTTCAACTGGGCAAGTTGATGCAGGTGGGTCTGAGAAGAAAAGAAAGGACTTGGTAGTGCAACAAATAAGATGCTCTACTTTTATTGACCCATTCTCATCTCATCTTAAGAGCTTCATCAAGCATAACTACATTTTTTGGTGGCAGGCACAACAATTTAAAGAGTGCTTACTCAAGTTTCCATCAGATGTTGTTGTTTCGATCATCGAATTTGCCAAGAATTATCCATTTAAAATAGAAAATGAGATAAAGTCCATGCACTAGTGGTCTAATCAGGTTACAATACTTATTCACATTACTTATGTGAGAAACTCAGGAGGTGGTGTTGAAAAAACACTCCATTTTTACATATCTGATGATATAAGACATGACACTTTGTTTGTACAAATTTGTTTTCTTCTTCATGACAAGTGGTTGAAACAGAAAGGCCATTCTTTACAACGTCATTGGGTGTTGTCAGATGGTGCAGTGTCTCAGTTTAAAGCATGAAGACCTTTCTACTTTGTGGCTAGGCATTATTGGTTGACAGGTCTGCAGATGATGCATAACTTTTCAGCATCAGGACATGGAAAAGGTGAGCACGATGGAGCAGAGGTAATCATAAAGAGAACCCTCACTCATGAGGAGTTGAAACCAGATGGCTGGCCTATGAAGTCTGCAGCCGATGTAGTCAACTATCTAAATGAAACATTTCAGCATAAATCAAGTACACAAAGAGTTTTTTGGCTAGTTTCAAGGATGATGTGCGACGAAATGTCCAATGGGATTGTCAGTCTATTACAGGTTCATGATCATTTCATTGCATTGATGGATATTCACAGGATAGTCCATGCGCTCTACGATATCGTACACTCTCATGTTTTTGTGATTCATGTATCTGTGGGCAATGGAGAAGATGTTTTTGGCCTGTTCGGGGTCCGTTTGAGGTCATCTAAAAGGCCAAGGGTGCCCAACTAATAAAGCTAAGTGTGGGAACTAAAAAAACAAGAGAGAAGAACAGACAACATGTAGAAGAATGGAAATATTTGATAGTCCAACCATTATTGGAATCAAACGATCCTTGCAGCGATGAAGACGATGATGCCAAATAAAATAATAGTTCTGATTTCAATTTGCCAATGCATAATGTCTCTAACCTCCCCATGTATGAAAGGAACCCTCAGTGTTTGTGTCAATTGGTGACAATTTTGCAGCCAAGGTAGCAGAGAAAGGACATGATTTCTATTTGATTAAATGCACCAAAAAGAGGAACGAGACAGTGAAGGCACAAAAGGATGCATGGCACAACAAAATTGTTAGAGGGGGGAAAGTAGTTGAAGGCTTGTACTATGGCCAGTTGAAGGCATTTTTGATACATACAACCTTCTAAATCATACACCTCTAGTTATGATCTACTCACACCTTGTAAGAGCAATACGGTTTCCCATGGAGCCTATCCCTAGATGGAAAAATAGATTCAGGTTATCTACTGAAATTTATGAAAACATATACAATAACATGCCGTATGATGATGAGAGTGATCAAGATGCACTAATCATGTAACAAACAATACCAAACACAGAGGTAGAAAGTACAAATAGATCACTTTTAGGATCTCTGATAATACTTGGGTTAATTACCATATACGCACACATTGCACACTCACAAGTGGTATCAAATCTTTGGTTTCTTGACCTTCTCTCGATGTACGTGCAAAAGCTTTGAGAGAAGCTAAGGTTCAATACCTTAGCACAAAGCAATAGAATCAAAAGGAGGAGGAGGAAATCCACAATCACAGATCTATAGGAAATTGACACCTCAGTAAAGGTATTGGGAGCATTAAACAAAAGGCACTGTAGAGATTTTCTTTAATGAGAAGTGTTGAACCTCATAAAAAAGAGCAGCACTAGAGACTCTTTCTTTGCAGTAGCGCTATGAGGCAACAAAAAAACACCATAGTGTTGATGAAAAAAATTGGAGAGTGGGAGCGTTGGAGTTTGTGAAAACTGAAGGTAGGACAATGTTGAAAATTTCAGCAATGAGTACAAAATGCTAGTGAGTTTTTCTCTCTATAGTGCAACAGAGAGCATGTATGCAACACCACACACACACACACACACACACACACTGTGGTACTTACCTTTGTGATTATGTAGCACAAATAACAATTGTGTTAAACTAGCTTCCTAATTTACCTTATAGGTATCCACCGTGGGATATCTCCCTTATAAGTATAATAGGTTTTTTTTAAAAACCCTTAGCTTGCAAATTAAGTGGTTTATTGCCCTCTCTAAAACCTACCGTGAAGGCACTATGGTGGTATTTGCCATAACAAAACTGCATGACAATCGGCCATGCTTGATCAGACCTGCAGGAGGGGCTCGCTCCACTCAATACTACCTAAATGCTACACATATTCAAGGATGGCGGCCTTCCTCCTTCTTTTATTTAAGAGGTGAGGGCGCACTTTGCCCCTCACTTAGCCTTCTAAGAGTTTTTCTTGCGTAAAGTGTGAGAGCTGTTTATATTTTTTTCTACTGCATCTACAATGGAGCTTGCAACAGCTACAACATAGGTTGGTTACCATGTTTGGCCTCACTGATTTTGTTACAATCATTTCTTTGAGATTATTATTATGGTATTGCTCTGTGTATGGGTGGATTGACTTGGCTTGACATAGCATGCTATGAGTTGGTTAATCGGTAAAAACCATGGTGTGGGATGGCATTGCTTTGGTAACACCACTAAGGAGTATTGTTAATTGCTATAGCCCCGATTTTTAATGGCTATGCATAGCATCATATGGTTAATGATTGATTCTTTGGGCTTAACTTACTGACATTCTGGCTGCGCTGAGAAAACTGTTTATTTGCTTGTGATAATGGGGTACTACCACATGGCTGGACCATGCAATATATATTTTTCTGCAGACTGTACGGTGTAATTTTGAAAAAAGGAAGGGTCTAACCCGGTGATTACTGGCTTCAGTCACATGAAAATGCTTGGAAACAGCTTAATATATGGGGGCATAACCTGTTGTGTTTTTTGATAAAAACCGCTTTATGGCTGCTTTACTCTAAATGGCACTAACTAAAGGTTTTTTTTGGCTCAACCCCTCAGCTGGGTTTCGGTTCTTTACAGATAAACGCATATTAGCCTAAGGTAAGGATGCACTTAACAGAATTGCTCTGGAAAGGTTGTACTTAAATGATTGGATGGTAATTGATACCGCTTTACACTTTAAGCTATTCGGTTAACTTTGTGATAAATGGCTCACTGGTTTGGTAAAAATCTGTGCCCATTGTGAAGGTAGTTATCTCGCATTACAGCTTTGGGTACAACCTAGAGGGGTTTTTTCTTGCATATGGATGTGTCGCTATCATTACAATAAGATGCTTTGGGATGGGGGTATTCCCTGGATGACTATTGGCTTCTATGATTGGTACTGTCGCTGTAATTGGTTGACATGAAAAAAACTGTCACCTTTTTAAACTGGTATGAAACACCTATGGTTGGGTGTACTTTGGAATCCTATTTTGCCGTACATTGCCTGCTAAAACACGCTGTTTTGGGTGACCCTATGGGATTTTTCCCAGTTACACTGCATATTAGCACCTGTTTTTGATAAGACGGGATAATGCAAAACTCTATTTACATTCACCATTTGATGGGAGTTTGTGACTTATAGTAAATAGGAAGGATCGGATTACGTTGTAAACTATATCAGTTCCGAATTTATTCTACAATGGGTCTATACTCGTTTATAGCAAGTTTTAAACTTCTTCACAGATGGAGCTCCATTAATTTACTCAAAGTTGTTTTGTGATGGGTAACTTACCATTTGAAGTAGTAGGGGGTATGGCACTCTACGCTAAGACTAAAATACTAAATTTTTTTTTTTTGAACCTTATATATAAAAGAACATAAGTACTTTGGACTAAGCTCAAATGTTTTTAAAACATGTTAAAAGATGGACATGGATAACAACTGGTATAGTCCATTGATACCTGTAAAACACATCCAAGGATAATATAAATGTTGTCTTGTTTGGATGGATGCTGGTAAGGACTCTATCTTATCTTGGAAGGTTTTTTTTGGCTTTTAGCAATTGTCTAATACAGGATTATACATACACCTATTGCAAGGGAAGTACTTCTATCTATATACTGGAATGAGGCTTCATTCATACAAACATTGTACAAAGATAATTCTAACCCTGAGTTGTTTTTGTACTTATCATTTCTCTTTCTCTGAAGCCAGCTGTCTTTTGAATGTAAAAGTTCAAATTATGTCTTATTATTTATGATAAAATAGCTACACACACACACACACACACACACACACACACTGTGGTACTTTTAATGCTTTAGTTTTTCCCCTCCTCCTAATAAAACTCCCTCCCCCCCCCCCCCCCCCCCCCCCCCCCTCTGAAGCACTCATGGGATACTGACTCATTACATGCCACTTATGGCCTATGGGACTATGCCCTTGCATAATAATTCTCTCCTAAAATTGGGCGTGAGTAAAAATGCCGGGCTCTCATTGCAAATAGTAGGCGGCCTGCGCATCCTGGGGATGGATATCCCCTTGCAAGGCTTTCTGTGCATCACTTGAAGACGCTACACAACAGGGAGGCTTGCCTCTCTCATCGATCACGCTCAGGAAAATGCAGCTCAACCTCTATAAAAAAGGTGAGGGTGCACTTTGCCCCTCACTTAGCTTGTTCGTATTTTTGTTGTTCTGACTAAAGGCAATATACCGTTTGCTTCACTGTCCGAGCTATGGAGCTCACTGGCAAAAATACTCAGGTTTTTCTCTAGGCCTCTTTTGAGAAAAAAAATCTTTGAGCTTTGGTTATCTGTTGCTTCAAATATTAAAACATTACGTTGGTACTACTTTTAGTAGTTCTCATAGCATAGCGTTGAACTGTATAACATTCATTAGGGGTTTAATTTAAGAATTTGTTTGGGCAAGTACTCTGCGTAGACTGGTTTTTTTCAAAAAACTGTTGTAGCCCTTAAATATGTAGCAAGGCATCGTCTGACTGATTGAAAGCACACCTAATGGAACCTATTGCAAAAATTGGGGAGATTTGATGTCAACTGGTCTTAGAAAAAAAAACTGTGCATCATTGGTTTTTCCTTGTTGGCTTAAGCCGTTGCAAGTTTTAGTTTACCGACCTGAACTAAGGTATGTTTAGAAAAAAGAAAGGGCTCTGTTTTAGCCGATACATGCTTTTTTTGGGCTCTGTTTTAGCCAACACTGGTTTTTTTGGGGCTCTGTTTTAGCCGACACTGGTCTTCTTCTTTTTGCGGGTCTAACAGTAACCGGACATTACAATTTTTTGTATGATGAATCACTTGGGTTTTCTTAAAAAAAGGGGGGGGTAAATATATAGCTAATGCATTTTAGCTCTGGCCTATAGCTAAGGCTAGTAACCGCATGGAATGTGAATGAAACCTTGGACTTTCTGAAAGCTTGTGTTTGTTTTGGTGATGAAACTCTGTCTGACATCGACAAGGATACGTTTGGCTTTTCTGTTGTATGCAATATGGAAACTCTTGGACTTCTTCATAATACTTTCCCTCATGATTTCATATGGGGAGAAGGAGTTAAGGTTATTTTAACCCATCTAGCACCCATGACGGTGGAAGCTTGAAAGTATCTTGGAGAAAAACAGGACTGAACAATGCTGAACTGTATTGAATACTAAGAACTTAAAAACTTGAAGTTTTGAAGGTAAGTATATGGAGATTACTCTCAGCTTTGGTGTAAAAAACTGACCTTTGGCTCATGACATAAAGTTCCACTTGATACTCTATTTCTGATTTTGGTAAGTATATGGATGCTATTGTTAGTGTAAGCATAGCTATCAAGCTATGGAGAAAAATTGGGAAGTTTGAAGGTAAATATATGGCTGGTACCCTCAAAACATGGCATAAATATCGAGATATGGCTCGCGAAATGAGGCTCCACTTGAAAAAATGGAGTCTTTTTTTGATACTCTATTAATTAGTAAGTATATGTTTGCTACTATGGACTCAAGCATAGCTACCAAGCTATGGCTTAAACTTTTTGGACTTCACCACACAGATTAGAAGGTAGATTGTACCATTGATTTTTGTGGTGTCCTCGAAACTGAGTGTGAAGAGGCTCAGATCCAGAGTGAATTTGTCAGAATGATAATTGCAAAATTCAACTAAGGAAGAACAATCATATTATTTCCAAGGCCCCAGATCAAGGATGAAGACAAGAAAATCTATGCTTTAGGATATTCTGTTGCTTGTGGGGAGTGCTTGGACTCCATCCATGTGGTTGGTTCTTTCATGCTGGCTGTAGGCACCTGGCTGTAGGCACCAATACCACCCTCTCTATTTCGTTGCCACTCTAATGAAAAAAGACATTTGTGCGAAAGATGGATGCAAGGAGCGCATCTCCGAAGTGGCCAAGACCTGGGCTCACAACAAGGGACGTGTTCAGAAAAGTAAGCAACCATCTTCGTTCTTGTTTTGAACAAAATTTTGGTTTTTCTTATCGTAAAATGTTTGTTTGTTGGTGAACTATGTAGAATACGAGGTCAAAGAGGAGTATACGGACAACCATGTTGCAGACAAGCACTCCAAGGTTGGACATATGTTTGATAAGGAAATGGCAGATGGTGGTAAGTTCTATGATGTGGATATGCACGAGGTTGCTACACGCACATTTTAAGGCATGTCAAATGAAGTGCAATCAGACAAGTTAGATGAAGACAAGGACACCACCACAGGGGCCCATGAGGGAGTAAATGACCGCAAGGAAGAGTCGGGCCATGACGTGCTACCAAATCAAAGGTGGTGTGCTTGGTGGTGCTTTGGTCGATGTATAGCAGCCAAACAAGGCTTTTTGGTGGGTTGGGGGGGGGGGGGGGGGGGGGGGGGTGGCACATGGTAGAGGACAAGGGAGAGGTATAGTATGTGATTGAAGGATTCCTTCAAATCTTTCAATTCATGGATTTTATTTTAGACAAGTGACTAGGATGATTAGGATTGCTATCTAGAAAAAATATAGAGTTTGTAGTTACCATGTCAAAGTAACTATTTAAAGCCTTGAGTAATGTAGCCAAAAAAAATCTTAGATTAAGAAGTATACTTTAGCTATTTCGAACTAGAAAAATTGAAGCTTTCTACTAGTTTCAGCTGTTTGCTTGTCAGTTTGCCACATAATACACACTTTGTTCCTATTTGGGCAATCAATGGTTGGGGCAAAGAGTACTTTGCCTAAGGAGGCTGCTAAATCTCCCATATAGGGCCATAAGAAGGCAAGCAACTCCACAAAATCTATGAAGATGATACATTTAAACAACATCTCCTGCAAGGCAAGGAAGCTGCCGGGTGTTTGTATACAGAGGATGTTTCGAATGTAGTTACATATGTTTGTAACTTGCAAGGATGTTGCAACACTAGGGTTTTGGGCATAGACCAAGAGAAGGCCTTTCCCAAACCTATGCTTACATCTCGAAGGCGTGTGGCCTTAGGGGCTTTCGGAAGAAGATTTCATACTTGGTGGTACATATTGGAGATCCCAATGCCCACCTTGTGTGAATTGACCCCTACCAAGGTACCGTTTACATCGAGCGGAGCCACTTGGAAATGCCACCATCACTGATCAATCCGGCTCATGTGCATGCATGCAACACCCAACACAATGCCCATGAAATGGAAAGGGGGAACGAGCCATAACTCCTCTCTCTTCCCTTTCTCAATGAAGACCATCTCCCCGTATAAGTACCCTAACACCTCATCCCCAACACTCGTACGTGGGATTTTTTCCACCATGTGCCACTTCCATGAGAGATCCCCCCCATGGGTTATTGGAATCCGTAAAATTTTCAAAAGAAAACCTTTTTTTTGTAGTACTTTGAACCACAATAACTTTCAGCTTTAGAGTCAGATGGACCTCTTGTAAAGCCGTAGTGAAACTCTACTTTGTCGACTTTCCATTTTTAGAACCCCATTGCAATTGCAAGTTGAAAACCAAAAGACATTTGACAGAAGTTCCCAAAATGGGATAAATTCACTTGCTTGCAACCTCATTGCTAGATTGCTAACTGCCAACTTCCCGTCACAATATCTTGGTGCTTGTAGCCTTGATTGATGAGTTGTCACTTTTGACTAGCTTCAAATACCTTATACACCCTCTGTAAACACTGAAGACTTGAGAAAACATACAATGGCACATATACCAAGGTAGTCAAAATGGTGTAGAAGCGGTCCTTGACAAAACTTCAATTGCTCCTATGTTTACCGTCCCGGTTCGGATTGTAGATGTGAAAAGATCGACATGATCCATAAATCAAACACTTTAGTCCTATTGATTCACATATGCCTTGATCATCATCCGTGCAATCTTGTGAGGATCTACAAAGCAATTTCCCCTTTAATGCAAGATCATACACCTTGTAGATTGATGAGCCATCTAGGAACCAACCTAGAGAAGATCTTGAAGACCACCTTTTGCTACATAATCAATGCATTATGAACATCTTGAGTAGCCCTCTTGATTAGCCCCAAATAGAGCTTCCTGGCCTAAAAACCAATAAAGACATGCATCCCTGGATAGCCCTAGTTGTACCTAATCTTCGTACTTGCTTTTTCACCTTGGCACATGCACTGGTAGATGCACATGGCCTTGCGTGCTCCTTATTTTAGCTACACCAATGATGCTATATAATCATGTGAGTCCATGTGAAGGGTGGGCCACCACAAGCCTAGTGCAAGAATGGTGCACCTTCTAGGCTTCTAGTGATCCTGATAAATAAATAGCATGCTCTTTCTCCCTCTAGGCACTTTTTAGAACTTATAGATACGAAGTTTCAAGGGCACATATCTCCAAGTTTGCAACCAAACAATTGCAGCATAATTATTCTCTAAGAATGTGGTATTTCCTCGACTCTATGATTGTGCTTTTGGATTTCAATTGATTCACATTAACCATGTTATCCTCGAGATAATGGTAGATATGCTCTAAATACGTATCCCATATAATTCAGGCAATCCCATAGGGTGATATGATACAATGTTGAGTGTTTGCAAAATTTGTTGTATTTTCAATGGGTGCAAGCATGGACAAAGTCTATCACATCTTGTCTCATGTGGGCCACCATAGACCTTGGAATTAAAGCACCCTAGTCATGGGTTTGGGGCTAGGTGTTGCCCACATGGAAACCTATGGGAATGGTGCACAAGGAGAGAATACTTGTTGGGGCATGACACTCTTTTAAGGATCAATTCATCATCCTTCTAATACAAATGGCCTGCTATTAGCTGGTAAGCATAGCGCTCTCTTAAGAATCATGGTGCATGTTTATTGAAACTGGGAGTTATAGTAGTAGTGGTGAGGAGCATCACAATGTTCTTGGTCCATTCTGGAACCCATTCAATGGAAAAGAGTAAAGAACGGGGAAGGTCATCATTCACCCGGATGGGATCCTGCTTTGAGGTTAATTTAGAAAAGTGGTCTACGTGTTGGTGCTTTCCTCTTCTTGACCGCCACCTCAAGATTGAATTCTAGCAAAATTATAAACCAACACACTATCCTACCCATGTTGCATTGTTTGTGCTTGATGGTTGATGAGCAAGAAAAAATAATTTGCAAGAAAATGGCGTTAAAACTTCTCTACCTACATTGATAGCCCCTCGCGTTCCATGGTCGTGTGATTTTTCTCAGCGAGGTTCAATTTTTGGCTAGCATATGCAATAGAAAGAAACTAGATTTCCGTCAACAAGCTGGGCCAAGATGTAGCCAGTGGCATAGTCACTGACATCAATATGTGTATTAAAGATGTTACCCCACTCCATTGAGGTGCTTTCAGAATAGGAGTGTCACCAATGTAGATTTGAGCTTCTCAAAAGCCACGTTGCAACTAGTAATTGATATAAGGGCCGATCTATCTTAGGACACATGTAGAAAAGTCCTCGGGAGTACTTATGATGGCGAATGAAAACTTGTACAACTCATGGGCTTGCCAACTTGAAAAGATTTATGATAACCAACATTTTATCTCAATAAGTGATGATACCATAGTTGGACACTAAATGGCCAAGAATGTTGCCATGCCTAACTATCAGCATTCGGAAAAAATGTGTCTCAGCTTAATATGGTGCCGTTTTCAATTTCAAAAATGCCGGTTGAGGGCAGGGGGGAAAGGAGAAATACCGCCCCAAAATAGAGAAAAATAGTGTAAAAACCCGAAAAAACAACCTGACTTTCTAAAATTTCCTCTTGACAAAATGAAAGAAAGGAATTTTGTATGTTTGGAAAAATGATTTTTCCCGAAGGAGGAGTTTGCGCGTTAATGTTTCTAGAAGGCATTTTCCAGTATCATAAAAAGCAAAGTTTACGCGGAAAGCAATTAGCAATAGCCGTGCTAAAAGGAGGGTTTAGGGTTATAAAAGGAGGCCGTGCGGCCATTTCCATTTTGTGGCATAAAACTCGAGCAGTTGTAGGTTGGTGCTTCCTACTCAGATTGTCGTCTCCAATATCCCTCCACCATGGCCAACCTTAGGCAGACGCTTGCAGGTATACGCAAAAGGTCTGCAGATCAAGAGGATCTCTTGCAACGTCATGATCAGCAACCGAGTATATCATCATCACCAGCAGCGCCTTATTATAATGAGAAGAAACGGCTGACTAGGCGACAGCCCAAGCTCAGGAGCCGCATCCTCAAAGACAATGCCTTCCTCGTGAAAGATGAAGGCTCTGCGCCTGTGCAACAAGACGTCGATGATGCGTCAGCTAGGGATCTGCATATTAATGAAGGCGCCCCGAGCTCTATATTAAGTAAGGATTATGGTATCCTGACGGACATGGAGGTGGCGTCCATCTTCTTGAGCTTTATAAGCGAGGTCAATAATATTGCGAATTCCAAGCTGCAAAAGCTATACAAGCAACGATGTCGTGCTGGCTCTGATGATCATCAACAGCATCACGCCATGGCCAACGTCAACAAGCTGCCCAGTACAGCAATTGGATCCAAGCAGATCAAGCGACACATGAAGATTGGCTCATCAACAACGTCTGAGCAAGGCCAGCATAAAGATGTTCGCCGGATCATTGAACGGGTCGCATTGACGCCGGAAGGTCCAATTAGAATCAAGCTCGTTAATTGCTGCAGCTAAAGTACCGGAATGAAATAAAATAGCTATAAATTGTATTGCATAATGGAGCTAGGGTTTTGGTTCTTAAGGAGGCCTTCACGTGCTGCTGACAAATTAATCATGTATAACAAGCTTACTTTGACTTGTATTAAATTAATGGCATTACTTTGAATTGGATCAAATTAATGGCATTACTTGCCTTGGATCAAATTAATGGCATTACTTTCCTTGTCGACGTAGTTTCTATCCCTGATTGAAATTCCAATATTTAATTTCTCCAATTGCAGTTTTTTCACTTAATGGACACCCAGCTTTAGATGAGATTATGGTAATAGAATTTGGCTCGTGTTTCCTCAGGCTTATCTTAATTAAGATGATCCTGTTTATATAATTTTCTTTATTAACATCCATTAATTAAGTGGTCCCACCGAAACGTTCTCTTGAATATTGATTTTACGTGGAAAATTTCCATATCGTTGTCCCACGTAGCATACGTCTTTTTCATCAAGGGAAAACGTACTGTAGATTATCATGCCTCCATGAAACATGCATCCCACATGGGTCCTTCGCTTTCCATGAGGCAAAGCAGGTTTTGAGGTTTCAGAGCGACGAAACACGTTTTTAATGCTCATATTAATGTAATGGCTAGATATCGACCATGCAAAAAACTCTACTTCGCATACAACAATTGTGTTTGGACATGCCAAGATTGAAGCTCTCGGACCTAGAACATAAGAGTTTGGCAAGGTGATCGTTGGCGTGCTTCATCCACAAATTAAGAGTGCACAATGCCAAATAACAATCAAATTGCAGTATACTTCATACAAAAAGTTTGTGTACAAGATATATTAAGACGAAGGGTAGACTAGGTAAGCAAACCACACAATGGAAGTGTGGATTTGGAAGGGCCAAGGAGGGGTCCCAACAACGAAAAAAGAGGCAACCCCCATCCCCTCCCAAAAAGAAAAAAAAAGAGGCCTATTGGGCTACTACCATAGGAGCATGATCAAATGATAAAGATGGTCACCCCAAGGGGCCATGTGTTGAAGTTTCACTTTTCTCCCCCCAGATTCTTTCCAGCACGCTAGAGATCAGTGCTTCTTGATGCTTCAATATGGCACGGATCTCTAAACCTACCTTCTCTATTAGCATAATCAACACATTGTTGGAAAGCTTCTCTATCCTTGTCACCTGAGAGCAATTGTTTGCATACCGTTTTCAAAGTCTCCCATGACCTCTCTGTTAGAGCCTTGACTATGTAGTTGAAATTTTGGAACCAAAATAAATGCCGCTCCATGCAAACGTGCACGCATTTGGGCCCAACATCTTTTTGCAGCCCCTGTTACTTGTGCCTTTTCTCTAGTAAATTGGTTAAACTATTTTGTTTGTCTACTAGCTTACGACATCAACCAACATCTTTTTGTAGCCCCTACTGTTTGAACGCATTTACCTGGAAAGTAATTAGCGGTAGCAGGTAGGGTTTAGGGTTATAAAAGGAGGCCGTGCGGCCATTTTCATTTTGTGGCATAAAACTTGAGCAGTTTGTTGCAATATTGCCCATCGGTGCTTCCTACTCACATTGTCATCGTCAAGGTTGTTGTGCGCCTCCAATATCCCTTCACCATGTCCAACCTTAGACAGACACTTGCAGGTATACACAAAAGGTCAGCAGATCAAGAGGATCTCTTGCAACGTCATGAGCAACCGAGTATATCATCATCACCAACAGCTTATTATAATGAGAAGCAATGATTGACTAGGGGACAGCCCAAGATCAGGAGCCGCATCCTCAAAGACAATGCCTTCCTCGTGAAAGATGAAGGCTCTGTGCCTGTGCAGCAAGTTGATGCTGCGTCAGCTAGGGATTTGCATATTAATGAAGGTGCCCCGGGCTCTATATAAATTTTTTGGTGTCAATAGGCCTTAGGAGCTCCACATAAGGCTTGTCAATACCACATACCTTCTCTATATTATGCCAAAAAATCAACCATTGGATAAGATGCATAAAAGTTTGGGTAGCACCTTGATAACTTGGATACTTTTAGATCTCTTTCTAGGGCTGTATGTAGGAATTATATAGTTTACATTTTTATACAATCTCAATATACCTCAGAGTTGTGGAAGCAAGATAGTGTTGGCAGTGTCCTGTCCAACACCCAAATCGGTGATAATGCATCTGAGCCATACAGAGTCAACCATAGTTGTCAAGACTGCCCTATACTCAGCCTCACAACTAGAAGTGGCCACAGTAAATTTCTTCTTTCTCAACCATGATGTACGTGAACTGCCAACCATGATGTATGTCAAAACAACCAACCCAATTTGAGTTCGAAAAATCATGTAAGTCTGGCGTAAATGATCCCCCCTTGGGATAAAACTAGCCAAGATATAAAGTGCCACTCAAGTAGTGGAAAATCCTTCTGAAGTACTACCAATGCTTAGACCCTGGGATATGCATCAATCTGCTGACCTGTGAGACTGCAAACTGAATATCCAACCTCGTGTTGCATACATAAATGAGGCAGCCAACAACAATTTGGTAAAGAGTGACATCAACAAGATCACCAACATCATGTAGACTTAACTTCAAACCAGCTTCCATGGGAGTGGCAATAGGTTTGCAATCCTCAAGTCCAAACTTACATAGCAATGTCTCTATGTAGCTTCTTTGACACAAGGCAATACCACCATCACACTGCTTAAACTGTATGCCCAAGTAATGATGCAACAACCCCAAATCTTTCATCTTGAAAGTAGCATTCAAATCAGCCTTGAATTCAACAATATGTGCCTCATTGGGATCAATGATCAGCAAATCATCCACATAAAGAACAAGCATGAGAAGTACATTTCCCTCATGCTTGACATACAATGTGCTTTCTATTGGACTGTTACAAAAGCCTTGTTTGACCAAATGAGTGTCAGCCTTCTCATACCAAGCACGAGGAGATTGCTTCAATCCATACAAAGATTTGCTACATTTTCACACCTTATTCTCTTGTCCTTTCTTGACAAAACCGCGAGGCTGCGTTACATAAATTTCCTCAAATATGTCACCATTCAACAAAGCAGTAACAATGTCGGATTGATGTACATCCCAACCAAAATGAGTTGCCAAATGCACAGTGGTCATACAACAATTGGCAACAAAAGTCTCTTCATAATCTATACCTTTTTGCTGTGCATAACTCTTTGCAACAAGTTGAGCCTTATAGCGATCAATCTCACCATCCGGCTTGTGTTTTAACTTGTAAACCCACTTTGTTCCAATTGCCTTTTTTCCAGGAGGCAAATCACATAAAGTCCATGTGTCATTTTCTATAAGTGCATCATATTCTGATTGCATGGCAGCCATCCAATGTTTTAAATTATGTGCTTCATCAAAAGACAGTGGTTCCTCAACATAATGTAAGCTAGACACAGCCAAAGCATAACAATCTGATGCATAAGATGCATGGCGAGAGCCTGAACAAGTGCGACTAGACAAAGGTGCATCCAATTTACTATCATGCAATGTATGCACCAGCCATTTTGGCAATACCTCTATCCTGCTCATTGTCAGCCCTTTCCTCATCAAGTACATCATGTACATCTGCATCGGTAATAGGATGATGTATAACACTTTTTGAAACCCCCATAGGCTATACATTTGCCTCATTGGAGTTTACATTTGAACTTCCACCACTAAAAAGAGGCAACAAAGTGTCATAAATGTCTTGTGAGCTTACATTGTTGTCTCTGGTACATGACAGTAAGGGTTGAACATAATGCTTTGTTTGTGGATGATACAACTTGTAACCTTTGATTTCAGCACTATAACCACAAAAATACATTTGATAGCCTTATCATCCAATTTTCTACCCTATATTTGTGGCACCAAAGCATACGCCAAACAGCCAAAAACATGCATGTGCTCAATAGATGGCTTTCTATCAGGCCATGCTTCATATGGAGTCATAGACTACAATGCTTTTGTAGGACACTTGCTGAGTACATAAGTGGCACACATGACAGTCTCGAGCCAACATGAATGTGGTAAAGCTTGACTTTTGACCATACATTGTGCCATCTTCATAAGAGACTTCTTTTTCCTCTCAGCAACACCATTTAATGGAGGTCAAAATGAACCTGAATCAAAAATCTGGGTAGACTAAGCTTTAAGAGCTATCCCAAAAACACATTCAACCTGCCAACGCTCACCAAAGCGAATGCTTAGAACTGACTACGTAGAAACCCTTCCCTGATGGCCATTTTTGAGTCAAATTCGTTAATGATTCTTCTTGCATCAGCAGCTAGGGTTCCCAATTCTTCTTCAATAATTGTAGATACATCCCTTGAGACAATCTCTTTTATGAACTCTGAGGCATCTATGAATCTCTAATGTTTCTGATTAGCTACATGCTTTTCCACATTTTTTATGCAATGTTGCATTTAATCAATCAAGAAAAGACATGCATAAACAAGGTCAGTCGCAAAATATCTTTTAATTTGCTGCATAAGTCTACTCATAAATAGCTTGAACATAGGATGCCTCAACAAAGAGTTATTTACCATAAGTGAATGTTGGAGACCAACATTATTAAACTCAAAATTAAGCACATCAGATAAGGAAAAGACACGAGGGATGTGGTCTGTCATGGAGCATTTTATAATCAACAACCAAATCATCATCAGTAGGCAGCCAGTGAGTAGAACAAAAATAAATTCTTTCAAGCCAGGACCAAGAAGACAGATGAGATTGTGAATGGAAGGTAAATCCTTGGTTTTGGTATGTAGTTTCTAGCCAAGCATCCTGTAAATTACCTGCACTCACCATTCTCTCCCTAGAATTACTCTCTAGCTTGTTAATAAGAGAGCCAGTAGAGGTGATATCCTGCCCTGCACATACCATGTTAAAGTCCCAAGCCATAATTCAATGAGATAGCTACAAGCCTACTATCCATTGCCAAAGATCACCCCTAAGTCTAGGGTTATTGTCTGCATAGACATTAATCAACATCATTTTGCCCCATTGAGTGGATATCTAAAAAACTGAGCATTGACCATTTGGGTGACCTAGAAGCCATATGGGATGAAGAAATCTCTTAATGCAAGTTATCACTCCGGGGAATCCCCCTTTCTTTCCTCCATAGAAGCACTCCATACCTCTATAGTGCATAAGTTCCCTTGCCTTGTCTTTCCTTTTATGCTCTTGAACTAAATACACATCAATGTGACTAGAAAACATCCACTTATTAAAATTGTGCAACCTTGAGGGGTCATTCTACCCTTTTACATTAAATGTTGCAAACTTCATACTGTTATGAACCATGTGTGTTTCCTCCTCACTATCTGTTTCTTGCATATGCACTTCTAGATGAATGCCTCATGGGTCGGTTTCATTGTTGGATATTTTTGTTTCTTGGCTAACTCATGGGTTTCCATGATGTTTTCTATGGCTACTGAGGTTTCACGAGATGGCATGTCCTCCATGAGGGCTTCATAATAATTATGTGAGATATACCCCAAGGAGAAGCCCCTTGATTTAAATAATTCCCAGGTAGCAGCTGTGAAACCATCCCCATCTACCACTCTCTTGACTTTCTCTGCTGGTTTTGGATTTTTTGAGGATGATGGAATGTTACTCCCCACACTAGGTTTAAACAAAGTCTTGGGTTGGGTGGTTGCCTACCACTAGGTGTCCTTGCATAAAGTGGGGATGATCCACCTCCTTGTTATTGGTTGTAGACACTTTTCCTCTATCAACTTTGGAGACATTTTTCCCAAAGATCTGATCTTGTGGGACCATATTTTTGCTCCCCAGATAAGATGGGATGAGGTGAGAGGCAGTAGATATTGTAGGGTAGTTTTTTGAAAAATGTCGTGAGTTTCCACAATGATATCACAACCCAGCAAGATTCCCCGATTTCAAGTAAAACACAAGCACTACAAGACGTCTTTAATGTAGCGACGCTCGTAGTGCGACGCTGAGATGGGGAAAAGCTCGGCCTCGCTATAGGCGTCGCTATGTAACAAAGACTATAGAGACGCTCATAGAGATGCTTATAGTGACATTCATAGCGACGCCGACCCTTAAAAATAATTTGAGAGCACCAAAAACTCAGATCTATATATCTGAGTTTCGGTGCTCTCTGCACAATAGGTATACCTTCCCCCCACCCCCCCACCCCCCCCCTCTCTCTCTCTCTCTCTCTCTCTCTCTCACACACACACACACACACACACACACACACACACACACACACACACACATACACACACACACACACACGAGAGATGAGGGAGAGCGAGGTATGGTCCCTCCCTCTCCTCTCTCTTATATTCCCTTCCCCTCTTTCTCTCTCTCTCTCTCTCTCTCTCTCTCTCTCTCTCTCTCTCTCTCTCTCTCTCTCTTTCTCTCTCTCTCTCTCTCTCACACACACACACACGCGTGCGCGTGCACACACACACATACACACAATGTGTGTGTGTGTGTGTGAGATCTCTCTCTCTCACACACACACACACGCGTGCGCGTGCACACACACACATACACACAATGTGTGTGTGTGTGTGAGAGAGAGAAAGAGAGAGAGAGAGAGAGAGAGAGAGAGAGAGAGAGAGAGAGGTTAAAGAGAGAAATAACGAAAGTAGAGAGAGAGAGATAGAGAGAGAGAGAGAGAGAGAGCTAAATAAAGAGAGACGGCGAGAGAGAGAGAGAGAGAGAGAGAGAAATAAAATGAAATGATATATTTAACGTCTTCAAAATGCCGAAATCACTTATGAGAACAATCCGATAAACTCCTTGTGGATCTTATCTAATGTTGGGGTACAAACATACAAGTGAAGTGAAGTGGAAGACTAAAATCATCATCAATTTTCAACATTGGGCGTTGTTTGAGAAAGTAGTGCATTGGTCGGTGAAGAGCTTCGTCAATGTCCGCCTTGTAAATAGACATAATGTGTGAAGTTGAGGGTTGCCAAAAAAAAATTATGCTCCTTGAGGTCGTACCGATGGAGCTGATGGTAGCAGGTCTTATGGTGTTTGTAAGCGGTGTTTTTGTCATAATTGGAGCAAACCATAGCCAAATCTTGTGCTTCCCCTTTCCCCCTTCTTGCATTTCCTTGCTCAAAGTTTTTGGTGCCAATTGTGTGAGTTGTGTGTGCCCCCCGGGCCATTTGTGTGTGAGGGAGAAAGAGAGAGAGGTGTGTACTATAAGATTGCTAAAAACGGACAAAATCATGATGGTGTGTTGTCTGTCAATTGTGTGGAGTTTGTCTTCATTGGTAGGCGTTGGTGCACCCAAAGTGTGACAACCCTAGCAGAGGACATAGGCAGTGATGTGTATGCTTATAGATGCATGGCAGAGGGCTAGAACATATGGGAAGATCCTGGACAGATAGGTTGCAGCAGAGATATATGCTTTATGTGGGTTTTTAGACCCTAAAGGCTACAAGATGGGCCGGAAAAGGTGGTAGGTGAAGGAGGCTCAAGGTGATGGTTTCTAGCTCAAAAATGTAGAGCTTGAAGTGCTAGAGGAGCAAGTCCAGATGGCTCATCAAACGGAGCTACAAAGCGAAAGCCATGGCTATTCAAAGTTGAAGGTATTTGCAAATCTGAGACGGACAAAGCAGGTGATTCCAGGTAGTCCAAGTCATTTTGGAGCTATGGGTGTGTAGTGCTTGATTTATGGAGCCTGCTGGTCTTTTCAGATTGTCGTTTGGAACTTTGGAGGTCAAGATACTAGCAGATAAAGATTTGTCGGGGGCCAGTTCTGTGTCGGGTTGGTTGCATGGATAGATGTGACATCTAAGATTTTTGAAGCTTTTCTAGGTTTTGTATGAATTCTATGCAGCAAGTAAAGGCCATGGGAGTTTACGGCTCGTCAATCGGGCACCGGGTCGGTCAGATATTAAAGTTTGAAAATGATGGCAGTTGCTGGTCAGGTGGTAGCAAACGGGTTTTTCAGGCGCATCATTTGAGGGCACGGCAAAGCCAAAATGGTAGTGAGGTTTGTACAGTTCGTAGCCAACAAAGAGATCTATTGGTTGGAATTTGTGGCTCAATCACAGGGTTGGTGTGCACCAAATGGCATCGGATTGAAATGGTGAGAGGAGGAGAATTTTTATGCAATTAAAATTAAGAGTTGGTGAAGTTTTGACCATTGGGGGGTGATTTGAAGTGGATCTATCACGTATTTGTGGGTTAATCCCACATGATAAGTACAAGGTTGACTTGGTAGAGTACATAAGCACAAGGGAGACGTGCACTTATGTGTCGTGGTGTAGGAGTTGAGCTCCGAAGACTATTCACCATGGTGCCTAGAGCGCGCACAGCATTGTTGTGGTTGTGCCTGATGGACATGATGTTGACGTGGGGCGGTACCTGTTGGTTTTGTTGAAGCAAGTGGCGGATAGGCCCGTTATCGATGGCCGTTGACTCTGCAATGGCATGATGATGTGGTAGAGGCCCATCACGCGCCCGTAAGGGCCAAGTCATGCCTTGGGTTCCCAAAGGAAGTAAAGCCAAGAATAGAAGGGCATCCTCACATGCAAGGGATACCAAAAATAGACGAGGAACCAAAAAAGGGGAGTGCCCACGCTCAAGAGGGGCCCGTTCTTCCATGTGGGGGTTCTCTTTTCCGAGGTCTGTGAGACGGGAGGACCAAGGGATTCTTGAGCCGAAGTGTGGCTATGGAGTTGGTGTGGAGCTGAAGGGCAACAAGATTTTTGTGTTCTACTTGCCGATGCTTATGCCGGTTAGGAGCTACAGCTGTATATAGTCGTCTTTGTTGAAATAAATCCATCATTATTGTGCATCTGGTGTCGATTCCCCTTATCCCTTCTCTTCTTTATTGTGTGCATCTGGTTTCGGGCGTGTGTAGTGAAGGGATTGAATCGAGCTATACAAGGTGATTGGGCTTTGTTGGTGGTGTCATATTGAGTGTGTGCAAATGGTGGTGTGCAAACGGTGGTTCGTCGGTGAGTTGTGTGAGTTTTGAAGGTGGACTCTAGTGGATTGGGGTGTGTAGTGATTTTCTTGGGCTATAGAGAGGCAGATTACTTGGGTTTTGGGTGTGTTTCCCTTTCCCCTATCCATCTTCAAGTTCCCCACGGAGGAGCATTGATGCTCCGATTTGAAGTTTAAAGTGGTGTTTGGAAGCCGACAAACGGCTAGCAGATGGTCAAAATATTTGGAGGTTGTGTTTAAAGGTAGAATAGATGATGTAGTCAAGCTTTGGGCCCATAATTGGAGGTGTTGAAGACCTTGAAGATTGGTTTGCAAATTCTGAATTGTGGATGATATTGATGCATATGTTGAGACGGATGCGAAAAAGCTGCAAATGGTGTCGTTGCTGATGCGCAGACAAGCAAAGGTTTGGTACAATGATTTGAAGGGTGATGATCAAAGTTCATGACACGAATTGTGGAGGCAGTTTTTGGAGCAGTTTGGAAAGGTCATTAGGAAATTTCGGAGGTCATTTGGAGGGCCTTCTAAGAAAATGTATTTTTTGCACTCTCTCTCTAGAAAAAATGACAAATAAAAGAGCTGGGTCTTTCATAGTAAAACTTCAAAAAGTGTACTTTAAGTAGATTCCTTACCCCTCTGAACATTCGTTCGTAGTGATTGAGGGATAATCCTCTTTTTAGTTGCATTGAATGAACAACGTCAATACGGAGGGAATGAGGCTAACATGGAGGGACGAATCCGCAGCCGCTATTCACTTTCCATTAAACCTACACATTTGGCTAATGGCGCACTCCTCAAATGGCACAAATGTTACCCACAAACGAGCCAAATATCACCTTCACATTGATTTGGACAATGAGTACCAACCATTGATTAAGCGCAGTAAAACAAACACACATATACCTCCCACCTCCATAGACACGCTCAGAGCTCAAGGTGCTAAACACATAGATATCTGGATGAGAGGCTCTCTCTACCCTAAGAATCCAATAACTAATGCGTCTCCACCGTTTGTCAATCCTACAAGCTTATTGACCTTTGCTGGTGATGGAGAAAACGGCCTTCTGGGTTATTGTAAATCACTTACAAGAGAAGCTGGAACTTACAAGAGCATTCTCCAAGCTCAACAATGTGAGATTGTTCGCCTTTCACATTTACATTCTACAGATCAGGTTACCATTTTGCAACATAAAACAGAGGTACAAGAACTGAAAGGAAAGGTGCGCAGTTGTCAAATGAAGGACACCATCTTGGGTGGTCGTATCCGAAAGAAGAAATTGCGCAATCTTGAAACATTGCAGGTTGCATCAGGAGGTCTCAAGAAAAGAATCCGAGCATTAAGGTGATGCTTCTTGGTTGGCTACATTGTCTTAGTTAAGTAATCTCATTGTTTTTTCTTGTTATGCGTTGTTTTCATGTGCCTAAATAGTGTTATTGAAGCAAATTTTCTGTTATTTACTTATGCATTGTCTTCATGTAGAGACTCAATCTATCCTGACAAGGAAAACATTGACCCCAAAGCCAATATAGGAAAGAGATTGAAGCCACTTATAAGTAGAAGCCTGGCAGCAGATATAGTACATGACAAGAAGTTTAAGGTTCTACAAAGAAATGTAGTGGACCGCTTTATTTCAGAGAACTCAGTGCCTGCAAAAGAGATACAAGGCACACTTGATTCACTTGGTGTAAGCAAAAGAGGATATTCGGCTATCCAAAAGTCTGTCTCATCCATCTTTGTTAGGAAGGGTATAAAATCCAAACTTCTACCATCAGCCTCAAGTGTTTGGAAAGAGAGGCTTCAGCTTAACGAGGCACAGGGAGAGTATCTTGGACAGCCCTTTCATATTAAAGCAACTTACAGTGGCCATGGAGCGAACATGGCATATGATGAGTTCAACAATATTTTTATGGACCTGCGGATACTACAGAAGAGAATGGTGGAGTTTTACAACATCACATTTGAAGAGTCACGTGGACTATTACATTTTGTGTTAAAACTGGATGAGTGTGAGCTTGTTAAAGAGAAAAAGCTAGAGCGTGTTACTATTACTTTAATGAATAGAGCCCTCTCAAAGTGTCCCAGTGATGATCCTTTATATTTTAGTGTTCAATCAGAATCTAACATATGGTGGCTTG
>NC_140956.1:66045911-66073411 GCF_014529385.1 Adiantum capillus-veneris
CGCCGTTAGTACTGTCCATTGAGTATAGAGAGAGAGAGAGAGTATGGGTGTGTTATTTTAACCTATACTAACGGCGCGCGGACATGCTTGTTGAGGTTAAAAAGTGGTCTGTGCGCGCCTTTAGTAATGTGGATTCTCTCTCTCTCTCTCTCTCTCTCTCTCTCTCTAGTTATATATGCTAAGCTATAGAAAGGAGAGAGAGAGAGAGAGAGAGAGAGAGAGAGAGAGAGAGAGAGAGAGAGAGAGAGAGAGATTCATAGAAAGAGAGAAGGGGATTGAGACTCTTCTTTTGGTGTACAGTAAGATGGCTAGAACAAAAGCCACTGCAAGGAAGGCAGGCAAGGGTCCAGGATTAGCATCGAAAGCAAGTGGTAGATCAGCAACCCCAAAGAAAAGACTTGGAAAACCAAATAAAATTCTGAAAGGGCCAAGGATGAAGAAGCTCCAAACCTGCATGGGACTTTTCAGAGAAATCAGAAAGGCACAGAAATGTGTAGATTTATGCATACCAAATCTGCCCTTCCAGAGGATGGTGAGGTCCATATGTGATGAAGCTACCTGGGGCACCAAAAGGTGGAAGGTGGTGGCATTAATGGCTCTACAGGAAGCAGCTGAGGACTTCCTACTGGAGTACTTCAGTGACATGACCATTGTTGCAGCCCATGCCCACAGGGTTACTATAATGGACAAAGATAGTGAGACATTGAAAAGAATAAGGTGGAGGTACGACAAACTGCTGGTCCCCAATGTCTGCAAGGATAAGAAAATGAGAGAAATTTTGTTATACCCCCCGGAGCTAGTGCCTTAGCTCACAGTTGTAGATGTCACACATGATGTGAATACAAGGGCAAAGGCAGAGACTATTGCTCGCCAAACAGAGGAAATGAGGGAAGCAGAGCTTCAGGAGAAAGCAAAAGTAGCAGTGGAGTCCCAGAAACAAACAGAGTGCAATGTGACCCTGTCTATAGAGGCAATGAATCAAGAAACTCTACTTTCAATGAAGAATGGTTTGCTTGCAGAGATACCATTTGTAGATGGAACCAGAAACCTAGCTCTGGAAAAGGTGGACATTGATTTATTGCAGAATCCAGATGCTCAGATTTCAGACACAATTATCTATGCTTGTCTTAAGTAAGTGTTACTATCTTGCTAGCTTTGAAAACTCAGATAATAGGTTTGCTAACTCAGGTAGAGTCTCTGCAGCCTGATCAAAAGTCAACTCCCATTGCACACTCACACAGAGGTGTTTCTCCTTGATCCACAAATGTCTGTAATTATTAGACAAAAGAATAGTCCATCTGGGACCTTTGAGAGCTGGTTTCGCCACTGTGCTATGCTGGAAGTTACTGTGATCATCTTCCCATATGAGAACAACCATCACTGGAGTCTCATATGCCTTGATGTTGACCAACCAGCAGTGTGGGTGTTCAATTCAATAAAAGGAACCCACCTGAAATTAGGCTATAAGTGTTTTGTGTCAGAAAGTGTTTATTATAGATATCCATGTAAATTTGAAGCCTCATGCTAACATCTTGACATTGCCTTGTGCAGTTGTATCAAGAGGTTGTTGCTTGCCTATGGCAAGCTATGTGGAAGGTATGAACTATACAAGGCCCCAATCAAAGAAGTACCTGTCCCAAATCAAACCGATGGGAATTCTTGCGGCTGGAGATGTCTTCTCCATGCAGAATATGTCCTGCAAAGCTACTTTGCATTAAAACCTTTCATGACTAAGGTACCCATTTTGCAATGCATTCAGTTAGTTTTGGTTTAGTCTATAAAAGAATTCTCATCATGTGGTCTTTCAATTTTGCAGAGTGCTTTAAAAAACTACACATATGATTATTTGCAAAGATACCGGGTAAGTTTAATACAACACCTGCTTACTATGTCTAGCCCTAGAGAGCTTGAAGATAGCGGCTTGGATGAGTGCACTATTGATCTTACAAAACATGACGTACCACCACGACAAACCCCTACATCCGATACAGTGGAATCGCATCGGGCCGAGGGTGTCATATCAGCAGAAGATCAAAGAGTCAAGGATGAGGAAAGGACAAATGAGCATATGGAAGCTGCTAAGGTTCAACCGGAGGAGACAATGAAAGAGCCAAGTCAGCCAGTGGAACAGCCAAAAGAGCCTATGGCTGAAACCGAAGATGAGGAAAGCAGGCCTATAGATGAGCAAAAGGATATGGATGAGGAAAGCAGGCCTAGGGATGAGCAAAATGATATGGATCAGGGAAGGATGTATGAGGCAAGCCGATCAACCTTGAATCAGGCAGAAAGGGCCATGGGGGAGACCCCTGATGAAGATTTGAATGATGACTATGAAGATAAAGCGGAGGGAAGCAACAACGACATGAACACTACAGAGACCCAGTATGGACCCTTGCTACCTGTAGATACGGTTGTTTCGGTAATGTCTATTCAAGTATGGAAAAAATATGTTCAGCTTCTAACTACTTATATGTACTTGTCAACTTTTACAGAGGTTGATTATCTTGGAAGTCAATGGATTGCTGCTGATGCGGGTGCCTCTCGGTGACAGAGGACCCTTTGAGGATTTGCAAACGTTTCGGATGGGAACTTGTCGAGTCGTGGTTCGTCCAGGAACCAAGGAGTTTATTGAGTTTCTTCTTCCGCGCTTCAGAGTTGGCATATGGTCTTCAATGCAAAGGCAAAACTTATCGCCACTAGTTGCAATAGTTTGCAGTGTATGCCAAGCTCACACGTCAGATTTTGCCTTTTTGTATGATCAAAGAAATGCGTTACGTTGAGGGCCACTACCACCCTAAAAAACCAGGATTACCTCTTTTGTACAAACCGTTTAGCCAAATCGGTGTACCCTTTGATGCAACTAATACACTACTAATTGATGATACTCCCGAAAAGGGAGAACTAAATCCACCGGGAACAACTATCTCACCACCTTCTTTCGAGGGGCATTCCTTCGATTTTTACCTTGAAGACATTCTGATTCCATACTTACAGAAATTGTATCTCAGTCCATTGTTCACGGACGATTTTGTACTTTCTAATGAATTAAGATGATCCTTCTATCTGTCTTTGTCTTGTCTAACATATATATATATATATATAATATATAGACACAGAGAGAGAGAGAGAGAGAGAGAGAGAGAGAGAGAGAAAGAGATTTGACGTGGTAAAGAAATGTATTTCAAGCACACTTTTTCACAGGGCACAATTGAAAAATGAGATCAATAAACTTCATGTCTTGAAAGTCATTTGTATACACTTGGGTTTACAAGAATATCTGTTACATTGACACTACTTCAACCCGACCATCCAACTCTTTGCACAAAATATCTTTTTCTCTTCACCGCATCACCTTACGGCCAGCTAAGAAAAAGGAAAAATCTGATAGTTCCTTGTCCATTGACTCTTCAATGATGTCATTTCGTAAATGCTGAAGACTGCATAGCTCCCTTATTGTAACCACCAATAGTAGGCCATTCTCTTTATCAATCACTTCCACATCCACAGTAGGATTATCTTCCAAACCTGCAGAAACTTGGTCCATAGGAATGTACTTACCGTTTAGCATTTGTGATCGCATATACCAAAATGAGAGTAATAGTGATTGGCTTGCATCATGTACTTGACAACTAGAGTATCAAGCGCGACCTCGCACCGTAAACCAATCTCTTCCTTTGCATACCATCCTTTGTCAAGAAGTTTGTCACAGGATGATTGCTGAAATGACTTGCACATGAACATAGTTTTTGTAACTCTGATGTTGTAGCTATGAAACAGCTCTATGAAGAGTGCAACAGGACAAAAGTTTGCAATTCGAACCATTTTGGTAGGAATAGAGCTACGTAGAGACCTTTGTATATCCTTGTAGAGCTTACTTCGCATTGCCTCCACCATTGTTTCCTCGGGAACTGGCCAGTCCACAGTGTTCCAATCGGTCGGTAGAGGCAGTTTCACCAACATGCCATTCTTATTGCCTGAGCTGAGTTGGTAAAAGTGGTCATAAAAAAAGATTCCCTCATCAGCAATCTTTTGCTGCTCCTCTCTGAATACTGTAGAGAACCAATATGGGCATGTACAACATGGAAGAGGCCTATTATGCACTCCACAGGCTCCCATTGCTCATAAGAAGAGGGATAAACATCTGCAATATATATAAGAAGAGTTAAACTAAGAGTATCAATAAGTACAAATGACAAATCTAATGTAATTGAGTTGTGAAGAGTAGTAGAGACATTACTCATAACAAGCGGAGAAACATTGCAAAATATATAAGAAAAGTTATAATGAGAGTATCAGTAAGTTCACATGTCAAGAGTACTTACAATTGCAACGTGGTTGATGTATATTTGATACATTTCCACCGTTTGCTATCACCTCTGGATGGGTAAACACATGCTGAACAAGAACTTCCTTTACAGATCTTTTACCGATCTCAACTTTGAAATCCAACACCCTGGCCTTCCATGCTGAGCGGTAAACGTTGATACCACTAGACCTCTTGGGTCTTCTTGGTTGCATGAGGACCCATGAACCTTTGTTTATCCTTTGTCCAACCATTGGTTGTCTGCACTTATTGAAGCTGGTATTGTAATTGAGGATATGCTACTACTTGGCCTTCTAGGCAAAGTGCCGTTGTTGTTTGTTGGTGTGAGAGACAGTAAACACCTTGAGGCTCTTGGGCGAGAAGACGTGGATGCCATAACTCTCAGAGAAAAGCTTTAGTGGAGGGAGATTCACTTTGAAAGCATTCTAATGGAGGGAAAGTGTTTTAAAATTCCAATATCTTGTGCGGGCTTAATGGTCACCCTCCAGTACGTTAATGACCATGAGAGAATATCAGAAGTGGGACCACACGCAAGCACCTAAAAGCTCGGTAAAGGTAAGGAAATTACTATGCTACAATCCTAGTTTCGTGAAAGTTTTATGCTATTTTCCTATTTCTTGAGTCTTTCCAGGTACTTTTCTACGTAACGTAGCCTTCATGCTCATTGGACGCGCTCTATTTTTCTCTCTCTTCATATGGCCCTCCAAATGACCTCCAAAATTTCCTAATGGATTGCCCCGACACAGGCTGGTGCTAAGTTGAAATTGGTACACCAAGAAGTAAGTAAGGATTTTTCTATTTTCCTTGAGGAATTTGAAGCTTGTTGGAAGTAGTTAGAATCCATGCATAAACAAGCGCCAAGGGATAATACAAGCACAAAGAGTATCAACTCAACACTCGAATAAATAGATCTCAGCTAAGCATAAAACGCATAACTTTATATACAAGTGGTGAGCAAACATTGTGCTCAAATCACGTCCCACAAGTAGTGATGTTAATCTGACAATTGCATAAATCTATACTTGTAAGCATGTAGAACCTATAACCAATGACTGTTTGTAAAATGTAAGCATTAGACTCACCATTAGAATGTTCGTCAATCAAAAACAATGTATACCATAGATCTACCTATAGCCACTATGAGCATACATAAATCTCACTCCTACGATAGAGGATACAAGAGCACTAAATCCACATCCAAGCTAACAAAATCTATAAAAGTGAGAGTAAATACTTGATCAGTGTTAAAATGGGAGGAGTAAATCAACCACTACACCATCCTAGAATCAAATTGCAAATACATGCAAACATATGGCAAGAATTTGGGAATAGAGTTTCTCTTATATTTTCAGTAAAATCTCAAATACAACTTAGTCATTCAAAGTGGCATGCCAAAAAATCATAGAAGTATAAATTAAGCCAACTAGGCACTCTGCTTAAACGAGAGACTCAGACTCTCATCCACAAATGTCATACAACGATCAAAAGTGATCAAATGCTCTCCAAACTCAATGAATAGAAGCAAGACATTGTTGTGAGTTCTCACAAAAAGTGCATAAACTTTTCCAAGACAAAACCATCTCAATCAAAAATCCACATGTGGCATACATACAACATAAGCATGGCATAATCTCATTCCCATATGAGTAGCTCTTTGGAAACTCCACATCTCTGCTATCTGTATACCCGTGAATCCATCACCTACGAGCTATCAAGAGCTCGATTTGTATTAGCATATGCATACATAACATAAATTCCACACATAACGAATGTGTGTTGGAAACCTCTGTGAAAAACCACACAATCTAAAGCATAAAGCATCGACCGGAATGTTCGTCGGTTACAAAATGCACAACTTGTAATCTTGCACACTATCTCGTTGATCAAAAACCTCATCGGTCAAAAAACAAACACATGGATAAGAAACCACTTGTCCGCATATGACATACATTTCCTCCGAGATTAGTGCCAGGGAAAAGTACAATCTAGCTCACAAAATCCCTGTGAAGGTCAAGTTGTACCTATCATGGTGGCCGTAGACATCCGAGAGTCGATGTCGCTTGTCAAAAAAAACGTACTTCCAGAAGATCATTGGATCCATGTGTGTCATGGCGTATCTGTGCACGAGAAGAAATCAAAACACTGGAAAAGAGCCTAGACCCACTCTCTCTCGCTCTCGCTATGTTGAGGAAGTGGCCAGATAGACTCGTTCCATCTACCTCTGTGTGTATCTATGCAAGAGAAGAAATCAAAACACTAGAGGAGAGACTAGACCCACTCTCTCTCGTTCTCGCTATGTCAAGGAAGTGACCAGATAGATGCCGTCTATCTACCTACCTGTGTGTGTGTGTGTGTGTGTGTGTGTGTGTGTGTGTGTGTGTGTGTGTGTGTGTGGTGTGTAGCTGTTTAAATCTTAAGTCATAAGACATAATTGAATTTTTACATTCAAAAGACAGCTGGCCAAGGAATAATGAACTGATATGTACAAAAATAACTCAGTATCAGAATTTTTTAGGTACAATGATTGTAGGGAAGAGGTCCTCTTTCAGTAAGGTTGGTAGTAAAAAAACATCCCCGTTCCTCAGTGGGTATTTCATCACAATAATGTTGCTTGCCAAAGAAAAGAAAACCCTCCAAGATAAGATAGAGTCCTTACCTGCATCCATCCAACCAAGACAAAAATTCAATTAGCCTTGGATGTGTTTTACAGGTATCAATGGCCATGTCAGTTGTTATCCATGTCCATCTTATAGATTTTAATTACTTTAGCCAATCTTAGGTTATTAGATTTTTTTAGCAGTCTTTACATATTCCTTCAAAAATCAATGGTACAATCTACCTTCTAATCTGTGTGGTGAAGTCCAAAAATTTTAAGCCATAGCTTGGTAGCTATGCTTGAGTCCATAGTAGCAAACATATACTTACTAATCAATAGAGTATCAAAAAAAGACTCCATTTTTTCAAGTGGAACCTCATTTCGCGAGCCATATCTCGGTATTTATGCCATGTTTTGAGGGTACCAGCCATATATTTACCTTCAAACTTCCCAATTTTTCTCCATAGCTTGATAGCTATGCTTACACTAACAATAGCATCCATATACTTACCAAAATCAGAAATAGAGTATCAAGTGGAACTTTATGTCATGAGCCAAAGGTCAGTTTTTTACGCCAAAGCTGAGAGTAATCTCCATATACTTACCTTCAAAACTTCAAGTTTTTAAGTTCTTAGTATTCAATACAGTTCAGCATTGTTCAGTCCTGTTTTTCTCCAAGATACTTTCAAGCTTCCACCGTCATGGGTGCTAGATGGGTTAAAATAACCTTAACTCCTTCTCCCCATATGAAATCATGAGGGAAAGTATTATGAAGAAGTCCAAGAGTTTCCATATTGCATACAACAGAAAAGCCAAACGTATCCTTGTCGATGTCAGACAGAGTTTCATCACCAAAACAAACACAAGATTTCAGAAAGTCCAAGGTTTCATTCACATTCCATGCGGTTACTAGCCTTAGCTATAGGCCAGAGCTAAAATGCATTAGCTATATATTTACCCCCCCCTTTTTTTTAAGAAAACTCAAGTGATTCATCATACAAAAAATTGTAATGTCCGGTTACTGTTAGGCCCGCAAAAAGAAGAAGACCAGTGTCGGCTAAAACAGAGCCCTTTCTTTTTTCTAAACATACCTTAGTTAGGCCGGTAAACGGCAAGACCTGCAACGGCTTAAGCCAAGCCAAGAAAACCAATGATGCACAGTTTTTTTTCTAAGACCAGTCGACATCAAATCTCCCCAATTTTTGCAATAGGTTCCATTAGGTGTGCTTTCAATCAGTCAGACGATGCCTTGCTACCATATTTAAGGGCTACAATAGTTTTTTGAAAAAAACTAGTCTACGCAGAGTACTTGCCCAAACAAATTCTTAAATTAAACCCCTAATGAATGTTATACAGTTCAACGCTATGCTATGAGAACTACTACAAGTAGTACCAACGTAATGTTTTAATAATTGAAGCAACAGATAACCAAAGCTCAAAGATTTTTTTTCTCAAAAAGAGGCCTAGAGAAAAACCTGAGTATTTTGCGCAGTGAGCTCCATAGCTCGGATAGTGAAGCAACGGTATATTGCCTTTAGTCAGAACAACAAAAATACGAACAAGCTAAGTGAGGGGCAAAGTGCACCCTCACCTTTTTTATAGAGGTTGAGCTGCATTTTCCTGAGCGTGATCGATGAGAGAGGCAAGCCTCCCTGCTGTGTAACGTCTTCAAGTGATGCACAAAAAGCCTTGCAAGGGGAGATCCATCCCCAGGATGCGCAGGCCGCCTACTATTTGCAATGAGAGCCCGGCATTTTTACTCACGCCCAATTCTAGGAGAGAATTATTATGCAAGGGCATAGTCCCATAGGCCATAAGTGGCATGTAATGAGTCAGTATCCCATGATTGCTTCAGAGGGGGGGGGGAGGGAAGTTTTATTTAGGAGGAGGGAAAAACTAAAGCATTAAAAGTACCACAGTGTGTGTGTGTGTGTGTGTGTGTGTAGCTATTTTATCATAAATAATAAGACATAATTTGAACTTTTACATTCAAAAGACAGCTGGCTTCAGAGAAAGAGAAATGATAAGTACAAAAACAACTCAGGGTTAGAATTATCTTTGTACAATGTTTGTATGAATGAAGCCTCATTCCAGTATATAGACAGAAGTACTTCCCTTGCAATAGGTGTATGTATAATCCTGTATTGAAGAATTGCTAAAAGCCAAAAAAAACCTTCCAAGATAAGATAGAGTCCTTACCAGCATCCATCCAAACAAGAAAACATTTATATTATCCTTGGATGTGTTTTACAGGTATCAATGGACTATACCAGTTGTTATCCATGTCCATCTTTTAACATTTTTTAAAAACATTTGAGCTTAGTCCAAAGTACTTATGTTCTTTTATATATAAGGTTCAAAAAATAAAAATTTAGTATTTTAGTCTTAGCGTAGAGTGCCATACCCCCTACTACTTCAAATGGTAAGTTACCCAGCACAAAACAACTTTGAGTAAATTAATGGAGCTCCATCTGTGAAGAAGTTTAAAACTTGCTATAAACGAGTATAGACCCATTGTAGAATAAATTCGGAACTGATATAGTTTACAACGTAATCCGATCCTTCCTATTTACTATAAGTCACAAACTCCCATCAAATGGTGAATGTAAATAGAGTTTTGCATTATCCCGTCTTATCAAAAACAGGTGCTAATATGCAGTGCTAAACCTATGTTGTAGCTGTTGCAAGCTCCATTGTAGATGCAGTAGAAAAAAATATAAACAGTTCTCACACTTTACGCAAGAAAAACTCACAGAAGGCTAAGTGAGGGGCAAATTGCACCCTCACCTCTTAAATAAAAGAAGGAGGAAGGCCGCCATCCTTGAATATGTGTAGCATTTAGGTAGTATTGAGTGGAGCGAGCCCCTCTTGCAGGTCTGATCAAGCATGGCCGATTGTCATGCAGTTTTGTTATGGAAAATACCACCATAGCGCCTTCACGGTAGGTTTTAGAGAGGGCAATAAACCACTTAATTTGCAAGCTAAGGGTTTTTTTTAAAAACCTATTATACTTATAAGGGAGATATCCCACGGTGGATACCTATAAGGTAAATTAGGAAGCTAGTTTAACACAATTGTTATTTGTGCTACATAATCACAAAGGTAAGTACCACTGTGTGTGTGTGTGTGTGTGTGTGTGTGTGTGTGTGTGTGTGTGTGTGTGTGTGTGTGGTGTTGCATACATGCTCTCTGTTGCACTATAGAGAGAAGAACTCACTAGCATTTTGTACTCATCGCTGAAATTTTCAACATTGTCCTACCTTCAGTTTTCACAAACTCCAACGCTCCCACTCTCCAATTTTTTTCATCAACACTATGGTGTTTTTTTGTTGCCTCATAGCGCTACTACAAAGAAAGAGTCTCTAGTGCTGCTCTTTTTTATGAGGTTCAACACTTCTCATTAATGAAAATCTCTACAATGCCTTTTGTTTAATGCTCCCAATACCTTTACTGAGGTGTCAATTTCCTATAGATCTGTGATTGTGGATTTCCTCCTCCTCCTTTTGATTCTATTGCTTTGTGCTAAGGTATTGAACCTTAGCTTCTCTCAAAGCTTTTGCACGTACGTCGAGAGAAGGTCAAGAAATCAAAGCTTTGATACCACTTGTGAGTGTGCAATGTGTGCGTATATGGTGATTAACCCAAGTATTATCAGAGATCCTAAAAGTGATCTATTTGTACTTTCTACCTCTGTGTTTGGTATTGTTTGTAACATGATTAGTGCATCTTGATCACTCTCATCATCATACGGCATGTTATTGTGTATGTTTTCATAAATTTCAGTAGATAACCTGAATCTATTTTTCCATCCAGGGATAGGCTCCATGGGAAACCGTATTGCTCTTACAAGGTGTGAGTAGATCATAACTAGAGGTGTATGATTTAGAAGGCTGTATGTATCAAAAATGCCTTCAACTGGCCATAGTACAAGCCTTCAACTACTTTCCCCCCTCTAACAATTTTGTTGTGCCATGCATCCTTTTGTGCCTTCACTGTCTCGTTCCTCTTTTTGGTGCATTTAATCAAATAGAAATCATGTCCTTTCTCTGCTACCTTGGCTGCAAAGTTGTCACCAATTGACAACAATTCACACAAACACTCAGGGTTCCCTTCATACATGGGGAGGTTAGAGACATTATGCATTGGCAAATTGAAATCAGAACTATTATTTTATTTGGCATCATCGTCTTCATCGCTGCAAGGATCGTCTGATTCCAATAATGATTGGACTATCAAATATTTCCATTCTTCTACATGTTGTCTGTTCTTCTCTCTTGTTTTTTTCAGTTCCCACACTTAGCTTTATTAGTTGGGCACCCTTGGCCTTTTAGATGACCTCAAACGGACCCCGAACAGGCCAAAAACATCTTCTCCATTGCCCACAGATACATGAATCACAAAAACATGAGAGTGTACGATATCGTAGAGCGCATGGACTATCCTATGAATATCCATCAATGCAATGAAATGATCATGAACCTGTAATACACTGACAATCCCATTGGACATTGCGTCGCACATCATCCTTGAAACTAGCCAAAAAACTCTTTGTGTACTTGATTTATGCTGAAATGATTCATTTAGATAGTTGACTACATCGGCTGCAGACTTCATAGGCCAGCCATCTGGTTTCAACTCCTCATGAGTGAGGGTTCTCTTTATGATTACCTCTGCTCCATCGTGCTCACCTCTTCCATGTCCTGATGCTGAAAAGTTATGCATCATCTGCAGACCTGTCAACCAATAATGCCTAGCCACAAAGTAGAAAGGTCTTCATGCTTTAAACTGAGACACTGCACCATCTGACAACACCCAATGACGTCGTAAAGAATGGCCTTTCTGTTTCAACCACTTGTCATGAAGAAGAAAACAATGTTGTACAAACAAAGTGTCATGTATTATATCATCAGATATGTAAAAATGGAGTTTTTTTTCAACACCACCTCCTGAGTTTCTCACATAAGTAATGTGAATAAGTATTGTAACCTGATTAGACCACTAGTGCATGGACTTTATCTCATTTTCTATTTTAAATCGATAATTCTTGGCAAATTCGATGATCGAAACAACAACATCTGATGGAAACTTGAGTAAGCACTCTTTAAATTGTTGTGCCTGCCACCAAAAAAAATGTAGTTATGCTTGATGAAGCTCTTAAGATGAGATGAGAATGGGCCAATAAAAGTAGAGCATCTTATTTGTTGCACTACCAAGTCCTTTCTTTTCTTCTCAGACCCACCTGCATCAACTTGCCCAGTTGAAACATTTGTGAAGATCTTCAAAGTGACCTCCCCACTATCCACTGAAATTTCATCAGGACACAATGTCAACCTGTTTATTCCAAATCTAGAGCAAATCCAAACGAGCATTTTTTTGCATAGTATTCTGCATCATGAGCCTTTGGACATAAAAGTGATTCCCACATATCACTGATTCTATGAGACACTAATTGGTTTGCAGTACACTTACCTGAATCATCACTACAGCAAACGGAACACGTGCAGGCATGATCCTTTCCATAATGCTCAAACTTGTTTTGTCGCATCTGATTAAATGCCTCTTTAAAATATATCATTTGGACATGATATACACAGCAACACGTATATCGCTTCTTCATTTTTTGGACAAAGGTAGGCTTTAAAGCCTCAAAACATCTAAGAGAAATTTCCACTTCTGGATTGGCCCTCTTGAATCTTTGGTACAACTCAATCTGTGACATTAAAACAAAACAAATTATGAGAGTAAAATATTAGCCATTTTGTACAGTACCATTTGGTTTTGTACATAAGCAAATGTGGGGTTGTAAAATATTAGCCATTTTGTACAGTACCATTTGGTACAGAATAGTACCTGTATAGTACCAATTTTTGGTTACTGTATAGTACCAATTTTTGTATATTTGGTAGAGTACATTAGCAATTGGATTTTGTGCAGTACCAGATTTGGTATAGTAAGACATTAGCTATTTAGTACTTTACCATTTGGTGCAGTAGAGTACCAATTTGGTATTGTTCAATACCAAGTTTGAAACTAGTTTGGAAATTTCTTAAAGAGTACCTTAAATGGTGGTACCAGGTGGATGCCATAAATTACCAATTTGGTGGTATATAGTACAATTTTGGTACTGTAAGACTTTATCAATGAAATATATTTCTATTTTTGTACGAGGAAATGTACTATAGAGTACCTTGAGTAATGCTATAGGGTGGATGGGGATATTATGTAGTACATAACATGGAATTATATGGTACTCTTTAGTACATTTTAGGGTGCTCCATATAACATGCCACTATATGGTAGATAAATGTACTTTGGCCTACATCACAAGGTTCTATGGAGTACTCAAATCAGATTGAATGTACTATGGTGTACCTTATATGGTAGTATAGGGTAGATGAAGGACCTATGAACATTATTATAGGGTACTCCAATCACATGAAAAGTGCTATTGAGTACCTAATGTGGAAGCATACGGCATTTTAAGGTATAACAATGGAGTACCTTCATATTAATAAAGCTACTATTATACCTTAGGTTGCTACATGTACCAAATGATATACCTTCAGCAAGTTACTAGAGGTATTGTATGAGGTAAAACAAATGGAATACCTTCAAGTACTATAAGTAGAGTACATTACACCTCAGAAAATAGAGAGGCACAAAAGGCATTAGCAACAGTTTAAATTTACCTGAGACTCATCGAGAAGATGCATTGGATGTTTGATAACACTTTTTCTTCCAATCCTCTTCCGACATATATCCTTTTTGTTGGGTGAAACTAGAGTCTCTGAGCTCCAAACGACATAAACTAGATCTCTTACTTCACCTGTGACAATGTTACCTTGAGGCAATTATCTTTGACATGCACTCAATGGCAAAACTTCCTCATCATCTTTAATCTCAAGACGATAATTGGCTGCAGCAATGTTTCTCCGATGAACACTCAAAATACCTGCTATCCTTGTATGGTCATTTGTGTTGTGCCATCGATATTATTCATTACCATCATCAAAGAAGAGCTCATCTGTTGAGCGGGGCACCTTGAGCTGGCTGAGGGTGTTACGGATGCTAGATAGAAGAGTGCTTTCAAAATTAGCTATTGATGTTTGCAGATCCTTAAAAGTAGGATGGAGCAAGTGTTGATGGAATAACTCTGTCTGGATACTTCTTGTAAGCCCTAGTGTCTGTGTGCGCCAAAACTTTGCCTTAGCTGAACAAATCTACTTTCTTGATTTGGCTTCATCCATTAAAGATGGATCTTGCAACCTGCTGCTTTCTTTTTCTTTCCTTCTCTATTCTCATTTCTTAGCAGCCCAATACTCATGCATAGAAGCGGTGTCCATGCTGTGAACACTTGCATTCAGCTCCATAGTCCAATCCCTGTTTAGGCAGCCTTGCACAGTAGTCCAATCCCTATTTGGACAACCTTTCTCATTCACCATGCCAGGAGAAGTAGTTGTGAATTCCATGCCTTGAGGATTATCCATGTTTACGTAGCCATATTCTCATGCTAGGATAACCATTTGTATTCTCTGGTCAATCTGTGAATTCCATGCTGGCAAGAGTGTGGGTAGTGTAGCGAGTTAAAGAGCTACAACTACATAATCGCCTATTGTTGGGACGAGGAAGAAAGATAGGAGAGAGAGAGAGACAGAGAGAGAGAGAGACTCGTCTATAATCATTACATAGATCTTATATGCTGATACAAATCAAATGTTCTTTTTACATAAAAGAATTCCCCAAAAAAAAAAAAGATAAAAACGAATTTCCCAATAAAGTGGATAAAAAGACTTCCAAAAAGTGCTAATTTTCTACCCAAGAAAAAGTAGTGTCCTTGACAGTGCATATTGTACCACCAAACCATGCTTTCAGCCATCTACACAATACACTATATAGCTACACATTAAGTACTTCCCATAGTAATAAATAGTAATAAAGTGTCCTACTTATTTGTAATATTATGTAGCTATTTAACTCTATGTGCTATGTAGTGTTATCTAGTAAACTATGAGGATACTATATACTTATATGGTGGAATATAGTTTTATGTGCTATATAGTGGTAGATGGTAGTATATAGTTCTTTACACTACAATGTTGTATGCACTATATAACTCTATACTGTCATATAACTCTATACTTTGTAATTTTTCATGAATTACACGGGCATTGGTAATTTTACCTTTCATATTCGTCACTTGTGGGACTTTTATTCTTTCTTCAACCTTGCCACTCATATGGACTCTCCCATTTTGCCATCATAAACTAATGAATATTCTCTAATCTTTCCCGATGGGGGCAATCTCTACAATCAAGCTTGAAGCATCTTAGTCCTCAAAAGCATAAGAGCAATTGCAATTGCAATTCCTGGTGCCATCATGAGAAGGTTCCTAGAGGCTTGTTGTGCACAAAAGGATTTAAAAACAAAGGACTAAGGATTCCACCTTGCCAAATTCCCAATGGTTGGCGTTGGATACAATGAGAACTTCCGGTTGCTTCATACCTCGTAGCACGAATCAAAACATCAAAAATTCCACCTTGTTTTTGGTTTCTTCATCATTGCCAACTTTGGAACTTGCATCTACCCAAGATATTTAGCAATTATTGCAGCCCAGCAGAAGGTGAAGCCTCCCGTAGACATTTTGAAACAAAATGTAAAGGAAGTCACTATGGCCCTTTAATGAAGGGACCCATTTAGTAAACAAGCTGGCTCTCCGCCTCTGCAAACCATGGCACTCCCTTCCAATGAGAGACAAAGAGAGAGAGACCAGCTATTCTTTCCACCCACATGGCTCGACTCGAGAAAATCATGCCCTTTCTACACTCGCCCAAAAAGCCTCCATATCAACACTCCATTTGATGCATACTCCCGTTCTCGCGAGAGGGAGTGCCAATAAAGGCATAAAAGAACTTGGTATGTCTTTCTTCCTCTTGTTTAACATGTGTGCCCTTTTTACAACAGGCTCAAAAAACTCAAAACTCTCTCTCTCTCTCTCTGGGGAATGCCAAAAAAGGCACAAAAGCCTTGGGCACCTTTCTTCCTCCTCTTGTTTAAAAACACCAAAAACGTATTTCAAACGGTATATGCCACATTATTTTCAAAGGAGTTTCACTGTCTAAAATTGTGACTATTTCCGGGGCTAACTTCGGCCTTTTCTTCATGTTGTGATGAATCCCAAGGGGTAGCTCATGTCTATATGCAAAAAGAGCTTCACCTCCATCCCAATAGCTCCAATATTCCTTTGCGCCAACGTCCAAATTCCATTATTATGTAAAACCTTGCCCCATACAAGAGCTTGAAACACCAACAGTTTCATGAAAGCCTGTGTTTGCAACATGAGGTTTACTAACAGAAAACTTGGAAATAAGGTAAGTGGAAGAGCTATCAGATAATAATATGTAATACAACTTTGTTGCAGAGTAGCATACAGACACAACAGCAATTGTCGAAACCCAGGTTTGCTAATCAGCGGTAACTGATAAGAAAATCCTGGTTTAGTTTTTTATGTTGTGAGAAGAATAGTATCAACATAAAAACAAACAGCAACTCAAAAAAGTTAGTGGCCTCGCTATGTCATAATGTTACTTGGCACAAATTCTGACTAAAGACAATACCAATATCATCCTCAGTTGCTCAATGTCAAGTGTGAGAATCCTACCAAAACTTTGACTTTGAATGCCCACAAGTCCTAACCCCAGTTTCAACTCACAAGTTTAATATTTTGGGTACTTTGGGGTCCTTTTGGTACTTTCTGTAGGAACATCATATGTATATCTGTGTGCTACGAATTGTGATGTACATATTAGGTTTTTAAGTACCATGTTTTGACTTGAGGTACTTTACTTTTGGTACTTCAATATTTCTGGGAACTTTGGAGACCTCATTTTGTACTTTTTGGTACTTTATATTTTTACTTTTGTGCTTTGGGTACTTCACATCTGGTAGTTTTATTGTTTGGAACTTTTCATACTGATTATTTTGGTACTATTTACTATTTGGTATTTAACATTTGGTACTATTTATTGTGTACTAGATTGTTGTGCTTTGGTAGGAGCATGATATACTTAACAAGTACTTTAAGGTATTGTCTGCTAGTTTTGCTACTTACCATATTGGTTACTGTTTTCTATTTGGTACTACTTAGTGCTTATTAGATTATTGTCCTTTGGTACAAGTTGGTCCTTTAGGTACTTTGAACATTGGTACAATTTACATTTGGTATTGTCTGCTATTTAGTACTAGTAATTGTCATGACATTTACATTTGCTGTTGTTTACTTTTCTCTAGGACACTACTTTGGTAATATTCACTGTCATGACATTTCCATATGTGACATGCAGAGAAAATGTGGTGTCCTCGAAACTGAGTGTGAAGAGGCTCAGATCCAGAGTGAATTTGTCAGAATGATAATTGCAAAATTCAACTAAGGAAGAACATTCATATTATTTCCAAGGCCCCAGATCAAGGATGAAGACAAGACAATCTATGCTTTAGGATCTTCTGTTGCTTGCTTGTGGGGAGTGCTTGGACTCCATCCATGTGGTTGGTTCTTTCATGCTGGCTGTAGGCACCAATACCACCCTCTCTATTTCGTTGCCACTCTAATGAAAAAAGACATTTGTGCGAAAGGTGGATGCAAGGAGCGCATCTCCGAAGTGGCCAAGACCTGGGCTCACAACAAGGGACGTGTTCAGAAAAGTAAGCAACCGTCTTCGTTCTTGTTTTGAACAAAATTTTGGTTTTTCTTATCGTAAAGTGTTTGTTTGTTGGTGAACTATGTAGAATACGAGGTCAAAGAGGAGTATACGGACAACCATGTTGCAGACAAGCACTCCAAGGTTGGACATATGTTTGATAAGGGAAATGGCAGATGGTGGTAAGTTCTATGATGTGTGGATATGCACGAGGTTGCTACACGCACATTTTAAGGCATGTCAAATGAAGTGCAATCAGACAAGTTAGATGAAGACAAGGACACCACCACAGGGGCCCATGAGGGAGTAAATGACTGCAAGGAAGAGTCGGGCCATGACGTGCTACCAAATCAAAGGTGGTGTGCTTGGTGGTGCTTTGGTCGATGTATAGCAGCCAAACAAGGCTTTTTGGTGGGTTGGGGGGGGGTGGCACATGGTAGAGGACAAGGGAGAGGTATAGTATGTGATTGAAGGATTCCTTCAAATCTTTCAATTCATGGATTTTATTTTAGACAAGTGACTAGGATGATTAGGATTGCTATCTAGAAAAAATATAGAGTTTGTAGTTACCATGTCAAAGTAGCTATTTAAAGCCTTGAGTAATGTAGCCAAAAAAAATCTTAGATTAAGAAGTATACTTTAGCTATTTCGAACTAGAAAAATTGAAGCTTTCTACTAGTTTCAGCCGTTTGCTTGTCAGTTTGCCACATAATACACACTTTGTTCCTAGTTGGGCAATCAATGGTTGGGGCAAAGAGTACTTTGCCTAAGGAGGCTGCTAAATCTCCCATATAGGGCCATAAGAAGGCAAGAAACTCCACAAAATCTATGAAGATGATACATTTAAACAACATCTCCTCTTTGCAAGGAAGCTGCCGGGTGTTTGTATACAGAGGATGTTTCCGAATGTAGTTACATATGTTTGTAACTTGCAAGGATGTTGCAACACTAGGGTTTTGGGCATAGACCAAGAGAAGGCCTTTCCCCAACCTATGCTTACATCTCGAAGGCGTGTGGCCTTAGGGGCTTTCGGAAGAAGATTTCATACTTGGTGGTACATATTGGAGATCCCAATGCCCACCCTGTGTGAATTGACCCCTACCAAGCTACCGTTTACATCGAGCGGAGCCACTTGGAAATGCCACCATCACTGATCAATGCGGCTCATGTGCATGCATGCAACACCCAACACAATGCCCATGAAATGGAAAGGGGGAACGAGCCATAACTCCTCTCTCTTCCCTTTCTCAATGAAGACCATCTCCCCGTATAAGTACCCTAACACCTCATCCCCAACACTCGTACGTGGGATTTTTTCCACCATGTGCCACTTCCATGAGAGATCCCCCCCATGGGTTATTGGAATCCGTAAAATTTTCAAAAGAAAACCTTTTTTTTGTAGTACTTTGAACCACAATAACTTTCAGCTTTAGAGTCAGATGGACCTCTTGTAAAGCCGTAGTGAAACTCTACTTTGTCGACTTTCCATTTTTAGAACCCATTGCAATTGCAAGTTGAAAACCAAAAGGCATTTAACAAAAGTTCCCAAAATGGGATAAATTCACTTGCTTGCAACCTCATTGCTAGATTGCTAACTGCCAACTTCCCGTCACAATATCTTGGTGCTTGTAGCCTTGATTGATGAGTTGTCACTTTTGACTAGCTTCAAATACCTTATACACCCTCTGTAAACACTGAAGACTTGAGAAAACATACAATGGCACATATACCAAGGTAGTCAAAATGGTGTAGAAGCGGTCCTTGACAAAACTTCAATTGCTCCTATGTTTACCGTCCCGATTCGGATTGTAGATGTGAAAAGATCGACATGATCCATAAATCAAACACTTTAGTCCTATTGATTCACATATGCCCTGATCATCATCCGTGCAATCCTGTGAGGATCTACAAAGCAGTTTCCCCTTTAATGCAAGATCATACACCTTGTAGATTGATGAGCCATCTAGGAACCAACCTAGAGAACATCTTGAAGACCACCTTTTGCTACATAATCAATTCATTATGAACATCTTGAGTAGCCCTCTTGATTAGCCCCAAATAGAGCTTCCTGGCCTAAAAACCAATAAAGACATGCATCCCTGGATAGCCCTAGTTGTACCTGATCTTCGTACTTGCTTTTTCACCTTGGCACATGCACTGGTAGATGCACATGGCCTTGCGTGCTCCTTATTTTAGCTACACCAATGATGCTATATAATCATGTGAGTCCATGTGAAGGGTGGACCACCACAAGCCTAGTGCAAGAATGGTGCACCTTCTAGGCTTCTAGTGATCCTGATAAATAAATAGCATGCTCTTTCTCCCTCTAGGCACTTTTTAGAACTTATAGATACGAAGTTTCAAGGGCACATATCTCGAAGTTTGCAACCAAACAATTGCAGCATAATTATTCTCTAAGAATGTGGTATTTCCTCGACTCTATGATTGTGCTTTTGGATTTCAATTGATTCACATTAACCATGTTATCCTCGAGATAATGGTAGATACGCTCTAAATACGTATCCCATATAATTTTGGGAATCCCATAGGGTGATATGATACAATGTTGAGTGTTTGCAAAATTTGTTGTATTTTCAATGGGTGCAAGCATGGACAAAGTCTATCACATCTTGTCTCATGTGGGCCACCATAGACCTTGGAATTAAAGCACCCTAGTCATGGGTTTGGGGCTAGGTGTTGCCCACATGGAAACCTATGGGAATGGTGCACAAGGAGAGAATACTTGTTGGGGCATGACACTCTTTTAAGGATCAATTCATCATCCTTCTAATACAAATGGCCTGCTATTAGCTGGTAAGCATAGCGCTCTCTTAAGAATCATGGTGCATGTTTATTGAAACTGGGAGGTATAGTAGTAGTGGTGAGGAGCATCACAATGTTCTTGGTCCATTCTGGAACCCATTCAATGGAAAAGAGTAAAGAACGGGGAAGGTCATCATTCACCCGGATGGGATCCTGCCCTGAGGTTAATTTAGAAAAGTGGTCTACGTGTTGGTGCTTTCCTCTTCTTGACCGCCACCTCAAGATTGAATTCTAGCAAAATTATAAACCAACACACTATCCTACCCATGTTGCATTGTTTGTGCTTGATGGTTGATGAGCAAGAAAAAATAATTTGCAAGCAAATGGCGTTAAAACTTCTCTACCTACATTGATAGCCCCTCGCGTTCCATGGTCGTGTGATTTTTCTCAGCGAGGTTCAATTTTTGGCTAGCATATGCAATAGAAAGAAACTAGATTTCCGTCAACAAGCTGGGCCAAGATGTAGCCAGTGGCATAGTCACTGACATCGATATGTGTATGAAAGATGTTACCCCACTCCATTGAGGTGCTTTCAGAATAGGAGTGTCACCAATGCAGATTTGAGCTTCTCAAAAGCCACGTTGCAACTAGTAATTGATATAAGGGCCGATCTATCTTAGGACACATGTAGAAAAGTCCTCGGGAGTACTTATGATGGCGAATGAAAACTTGTACAACTCATGGGCTTGCCAACTTGAGAAGATTTATGATAACCAACATTTTATCTCAATAAGTGATGATACCATAGTTGGACACTAAATGGCCAAGAATGCTGCCATGCCTAACTATCAGCGTTCGGAAAAAATGTGTCTCAGCTTAATATGGTGCCGTTTTCAATTTCAAAAATGCCGGTTGAGGGCAGGGGGGAAAGGAGAAATACCGCCCCAAAATAGAGAAAAATAGTGTAAAAACCCGAAAAAACAACCTAACTTTCTAAAATTTCCTCTTGACAAAATGAAAGAAAGGAATTTTGTATGTTTGGAAAAATGATTTTTCCCGAACACTGCTAACCATAGAGTTTTAGTGTGGCATTGTCTAATTTGGCTCTAACTTTAACGACACGCTTTACTTTTTAAAAAAGCATAAGAATGGCTAGCGGAGGAGTTTGCGCCGCGTTAATGTTTCTAGAAGGCATTTTCCAGTATCATAAAAAGCAAAGTTTACGCGGAAAGCAATTAGCAATAGCCGTGCTAAAAGGAGGGTTTAGGGTTATAAAAGGAGGCCGTGCGGCCATTTCCATTGTGTGGCATAAAACTCGAGCAGTTGCAGGTCGGTGGCTTCCTACTCAGATTGTCGTCTCCAATATCCCTCCACCATGGCCAACCTTAGGCAGACGCTTGCAGGTATACGCAAAAGGTCTGCAGATCAAGAGGATCTCTTGCAACGTCATGATCAGCAACCGAGTATATCATCATCACCAGCAGCGCCTTATTATAATGAGAAGCAACGGCTGACTAGGCGACAGCCCAAGCTCAGGAGCCGCATCCTCAAAGACAATGCCTTCCTCGCGAAAGATGAAGGCTCTGCGCCTGTGCAACAAGACGTCGATGATGCGTCAGCTAGGGATCTGCATATTAATGAAGGCGCCCCGAGCTCTATATTAAGTAAGGATTATGGTATCCTGACGGACATGGAGGTGGCGTCCATCTTCTTGAGCTTTATAAGCGAGGTCAATAATATTGCGAATTCCAAGCTGCAAAAGCTATACAAGCAACGATGTCGTGCTGGCTCTGATGATCATCAACAGCATCACGCCATGGCCAACGTCAACAAGCTGCCCAGTACAGCAATTGGATCCAAGCAGATCAAGCGACACATGAAGATCGGCTCATCAGCAACGTCTGAGCAAGGCCAGCATAAAGATGTTCGCCGGATCATTGAACGGGTCGCATTGACGCCGGAAGGTCCAATTAGAATCAAGCTCGTTAATTGCTGCAGCTAAAGTACTGGAAGGAAATAAAATAGCTATAAATTGTATTGCATAATGGAGCTAGGGTTTTGGTTCTTAAGGAGGCCTTCACGTGCTGCTGACAAATTAATCATGTATAACAAGCTTACTTTGACTTGTATTAAATTAATGGCATTACTTTGACTTGGATCAAATTAATGGCATTACTTGCCTTGGATCAAATTAATGGCATTACTTGCCTTGTCGACGTAGTTTCTATCCCTGATTGAAATTCCAATATTTAATTTCTCCAATTGCAGTTTTTTCACTTAATGGACACCCAGCTTTAGATGAGATTATGGTAATAGAATTTGGCTCGCGTTTCCTCAGGCTTCTCTTAATTAAGATGATCCTGTTTATATAATTTTCTTTATTAACATCCATTAATTAAGTGGTCCCACCGAAACGTTCTCTTGAATATTGATTTTACGTGGAAAATTTCCATATCGTTGTCCCACGTAGCATACGTCTTTTTCATCAAGGGAAAACGTACTGTAGATTATCATGCCTCCATGAAACATGCATCCCACATGGGTCCTTCGCTTTCCATGAGGCAAAGCAGGTTTTGAGGTTTCAGAGCGACGAAACACGTTTTTAATGCTCAGATTAATGTAATGGCTAGATATCGACCATGCAAAAAACTCTACTTCGCATACAACAATTGTGTTTGGACATGCCAAGATTGAAGCTCTCGGACCTAGAACATAAGAGTTTGGCAAGGTGATCGTTGGCGTGCTTCATCCACAAATTAAGAGTGCACAATGCCAAATAACAATCAAATTGCAGTATACTTCATACAAAAAGTTTGTGTACAAGATATATTAAGACGAAGGGTAGACTAGGTAAGCAAACCACACAATGGAAGTGTGGATTTGGAAGGGCCAAGGAGGGGTCCCAACAACGAAAAAAAGAGGCAACCCCCGTCCCCTCCCAAAAAGAAAAAAAAAAGAGGCCTATTGGGCTACTACCATAGGAGCATGATCAAATGATAAAGATGGTCACCCCAAGGGGCCATGTGTTGAAGTTTCACTTTTTCTCCCCCAGATTCTTTCCAGCACGCTAGAGCTCAGTGCTTCTTGATGCTTCAATATGGCACGGATCTCTAAACCTACCTTCTCTATTAGCATAATCAACACATTGTTGGAAAGCTTCTCTATCCTTGTCACCTGAGAGCAATTGTTTGCATACCGTTTTCAAAGTCTCCCATGACCTCTCTGTTAGAGCCTTGACTATGTAGTTGAAATTTTGGAACCAAAATAAATGCCGCTCCATGCAAACGTGTACGCATTTGGGCCCAACATCTTTTTGCAGCCCCTGTTACTTGTGCCTTTTCTCTAGTAAATTGGTTAAACTATTTTGTTTGTCTACTAGCTTACGACATCAACCAACATCTTTTTGTAGCCCCTACTGTTTGAACGCATTTACCTGGAAAGTAATTAGCGGTAGCAGGTAGGGTTTAGGGTTATAAAAGGAGGCCGTGCGGCCATTTTCATTTTGTGGCATAAAACTTGAGCAGTTTGTTGCAATATTGCCCATCGGTGCTTCCTACTCACATTGTCATCGTCAAGGTTGTTGTGCGCCTCCAATATCCCTTCACCATGTCCAACCTTAGGCAGACACTTGCAGGTATACGCAAAAGGTCAGCAGATCAAGAGGATCTCTTGCAACGTCATGAGCAACCGAGTATATCATCATCACCAACAGCTTATTATAATGAGAAGCAATGATTGACTAGGGGACAGCCCAAGATCAGGAGCCGCATCCTCAAAGACAATGCCTTCCTCGTGAAAGATGAAGGCTCTGTGCCTGTGCAGCAAGTTGATGCTGCGTCAGCTAGGGATTTGCATATTAATGAAGGTGCCCCGGGCTCTATATAAATTTTTTGGTGTCAATAGGCCTTAGGAGCTCCACATAAGGCTTGTCAATACCACATACCTTCTCTATATTATGCCAAAAAATCAACCATTGGATAAGATGCATAAAAGTTTGGGTAGCACCTTGATAACTTGGATACTTTTAGATCTCTTTCTAGGGCTGTATGTAGGAATTATATAGTTTACATTTTTATACAATCTCAATATACCTCAGAGTTGTGGAAGCAAGATAGTGTTGGCAGTGTCCTGTCCAACACCCAAATCGGCGATAATGCATCTGAGCCATACAGAGTCAACCGTAGTTGTCAAGACTGCCCTATACTCAGCCTCACAACTAGAAGTGGCCACAGTAAATTTCTTCTTTCTCAACCATGATGTACGTGAACTGCCAAGCATGAAATAAAAACCACTTGTGAACACCTGCGTGTCAAAACAACCAGCCCAATTTGAGTTCGAAAAATCATGTAAGTCTGGCGTAAATGATCCCCCCTTGGGATAAAACTAGCCAAGATATAAAGTGCCACTCAAGTAGTGGAAAATCTTTCTGAAGTACTACCAATGCTTAGACCCTGGGATATGCATCAATCTGCTGACCTGTGAGACTGCAAACTGAATATCCAACCTCGTGTTGCATACATAAATGAGGCAGCCAACAACAATTTGGTAAAGAGTGACATCAACAAGATCACCAACATCATGTAGACTTAACTTCAAACCAGCTTCCATGGGAGTGGCAATAGGTTTGCAATCCTCAAGTCCAAACTTACATAGCAATGTCTCTATGTAGCTTCTTTGACACAAGGCAATACCACCATCACACTGCTTAAACTGTATGCCCAAGTAATGATGCAACAACCCCAAATCTTTCATCTTGAAAGTAGCATTCAAATCAGCCTTGAATTCAACAATATGTCCTCATTGGGATCAATGATCAGCAAATCATCCACATAAAGAACAAGCATGAGAAGTACATTGCCCTCATGCTTGACATACAATGTGCTTTCTATTGGACTGTTACAAAAGCCTTGTTTGACCAAATGAGTGTCAGCCTTCTCATACCAAGCACGAGGAGATTGCTTCAATCCATACAAAGCTTTGCTACATTTTCACACCTTATTCTCTTGTCCTTTCTTGACAAAACCGCGAGGCTGCGTTACATAAATTTCCTCAAATATGTCACCATTCAACAAAGCAGTAACAATGTCGGATTGATGTACATCCCAACCAAAATGAGTTGCCAAATGCACATACAAAATGCACAATGGTCATACAACAATTGGGAACAAAAGTCTCTTCATAATCTATACCTTTTTGCTGTGCATAACTCTTTGCAACAAGTTGAGCCTTATAGCGAACAATCTCACCATCCGGCTTGTGTTTTAACTTGTAAACCCACTTTGTTCCAATTGCCTTTTTTCCAGGAGGCAAATCACATAAAGTCCATGTGTCATTTTCTATAAGTGCATCATATTCTGATTGCATGGTAGCCATCCAATTTTTTTAATTATGTGCTTCATCAAAAGACAGAGGTTCCTCAACATAATGTAAGCTAGACACAGCCAAAGCATAACAATCTGATGCATAAGATGCATGGCGAGAGCCTGAACAAGTGCGACTAGACAAAGGTGCATCCAATTTACTATCATGCAATGTATGCACCAGCCATTTTGGCAATACCTCTATCCTGCTCATTGTCAACCCTTTCCTCATCAAGTACATCATGTACATCTGCATCGGTAATAGGATGATGTATAACACTTTTTGAAACCCCCATAGGCTATACATTTGCCTCATTGGAGTTTACATTTGAACTTCCACCACTAAAAAGAGGCAACAAAGTGTCATAAATGTCTTGTGAGCTTACATTGTTGTCTCTGGTACATGACAGTAAGGGTTGAACATAATGCTTTGTTTGTGGATGATACAACTTGTAACCTTTGCTTTCAGCACTATAACCACAAAAATACATTTGATAGCTTTATCATCCAATTTTCTACGCTATATTTGTGGCACCAAAGCATACGCCAAACAGCCAAAAACATGCATGTGCTCAATAGATGGCTTTCTATCATGCCATGCTTCATATGGAGTCATAGACTACAATGCTTTTGTAGGACACTTGCTGAGTACATAAGTGGCACACATGACAGTCTCGAGCCAACATGAATGTGGTAAAGCTTGACTTTTGACCATACATTGTGCCATCTTCATAAGAGACTTCTTTTTCCTCTCAGCAACACCATTTAATGGAGGTCAAAATGAACCTGAATCAAAAATCTGGGTAGACTAAGCTATAAGAGCTATCCCAAAAAAAAATTCAACCTGCCAATGCTCACCAAAGCGAATGCTTAGAACTGACTACGTAGAAACCTTTCCCTGATGGCCATTTTTGAGTCAAATTCGTTAATGATTCTTCTTGCATCAGCAGCTAGGGTTCCCAATTCTTCTTCAATAATTGTAGATACATCCCTTGAGACAATCTGTTTTATGAACTCTGAGGCATCTATGAATCTCTAATGTTTCTGATTAGCTACATGCTTTTCCACTTTTTTTATGCAATGTTGCATTTAATCAGTCAAGAAAAGACATGCATAAACAAGGTCAGTCTCAACATATCTTTTAATTTGCTACATAAGTCTACTCATAAATAGCTTGAACATAGGATGCCTCAACAAAGAGTTATTTACCATAAGTGAATGTTGGAGACCAACATTATTAAACTCAAAATTAAGCACATCAGATAAGGAAAAGACACGAAGGATGTGGTCTGTCATGGAGCATTTTATAATCAACAACCAAATCATCATCAGTAGGCAGCCAGTGAGTAGAACAAAAATAAATTCTTTCAAGCCAGGACCAAGAAGACAGATGAGATTGTGAATGGAAGGTAAATCCTTGGTTTTGGTATGTAGTTTCTAGCCAAGCATCCTATAAATTACTTGCACTCACCATTCTCTCCCTAGAATTACTCTCTAGCTTGTTAATAAGAGAGCCAGTAGAGGTGATATCTTGCCCTGCACATACCATGTTAAAGTCCCAAGCCATAATTCAATGAGATAGCTACAAGCCTACTATCCATTGCCAAAGATCACCCCTAAGTCTAGGGTTATTGTCTGCATAGACATTAATCAACATCATTTTGCCCCATTGAGTGGATATCTGAAAAACTGAGCATTGACCATTTGGATGATCCAGAATCCAGATGGGATGAAGAGATGTCTTAATGCAAGTAAGCTCCGGG